>NC_089752.1:60605319-60662819 GCF_040412425.1 Macrobrachium rosenbergii
AGCTTCATGATTGTATATAAATCACGGTGTGATAAAAAATTTTATATGTATGTATATATATATATATATATATATATATATATATATATATATATATATATATATATAAACTGTTAGGTTTGAATTACTGTATATGACATCCGGTGTTCAAAGGAGGGTAAAGAACAATACAAAGAAACAGTTATCTCTCTCTCTCTCTCTCTACGACTAAAAGATAATTTGATTAAGGAAATGGCAATACCGATAAATTTCATCATCTATTTTTAAAGATTTTCCTTTATCGATGTAATGAAACTGCCACTGTTGTCAAAGACGAAATCTTATGCCCGGGAATTACTGGCAACCCGTTCACAATCACCAAATACAGACCTCATTTTCCTGTCTTTACCTTGTTAGCTTCTGTTGTCGTTTTCATCATTCTCACTGCAAGAATTTTGTACGTAACTTTCATTTAGATTATGTTCTTTGTGTATTGTTTCTAGATCTAACTCTGTGATATATGACGTTCCAGAGTTTATTCATAAGTAACGGCAATTAGTTATTCAAATGTGTGTATATATATACATATATATATATATATGTATATGTATATATATATATATATATATATATATATATATATATATATATATATATATATATATATATATATATATATATATATATATATATATATATATATATATACATATATATATATATATATATATATATATATATATATATATATATATATATATATATATATATAATATATATATATATATATATATATATATATATATATATATATATATATATATATATATATATATATATATATATATATATATATATATATATATATATATATATATATATATATATATATATATATATATACATACATACATATTTATATGCGTGTGTATATAGCGACATAAGATAATATACACAGCTTCTGAAGTAATTTTTATGAAATGCTAAAGTTAAATTGATGAAATAAATTAGCAATTCAGAATGAAGCGCATCTGGAGTTCAGTCTCATGCACTGAACCTATCGTAAAATAATAAAACACTCAAGTGAGTACATTTTCCATATTTCAGTTGGAATAATCTCAATAAACTTTTTTTTTTTCTTTTATTGATTAGACAACAGTATTACAATAAGCTTTATATTTCTACAATATGCACTATTTACAAAGTATTTACAAATTCATCTGTAAAAAAGGTGTTCATTTTACAGCATCTTGATAATACGTATTTGGAAAATTTAAGTTTACATCTAATAATATTTATTCTACAATTTACATTTAAGTTATCGTCTCTACTTGCCCCAACCGCGTTAACATATTCAATAACTAGCAAGGACATTGTGTTGTTTTGTTTTTTAGTTCTCAGTTGAAAGTCTAACATTAAGGTTTTAATTGGTTGGTCACATTTAACATCAACAATTTTTTCCAAAAGATCCTTAAACCAACTCCAGACTGGCTTGATGAATGAACAAAAATACATCACGTGCAAATGGTTCTCTATCTCTCCACATTTATCACATAAGTCGTCTGATTTGATATTCAACATCTTGAGTCTCTCTTTTGTAGCCAAAGTTTCATATAAGAAACGGTACATGAGTCCTTTTTTGTAAGAATCAATAAATTTAAGGTTCAGATTTGACCAAACATGACACCAGTTAAACAAGGGATACTTCTCCTCAACAATAGGTTTATGGGGAGGTTTCAGGACTCTATACACATGCTTAGCTTTAACTTTAGGGAATCCACTTAAATTACAGCTTTTCAAGACTGTTTCAGTTATTTGCTGATAATATGGCGTTAACGTATTTGAACCAGAATAGCACCCTTCAACAACCAACACATCACCTGCCTTATTTTTACAGTAATACAAAGTCAGGGGGTATCCGTACACTTCTAATGTTACTATATTCATAAAAGTGCTTGCGAGTATAGCAGCCGCTTTGTAGTATACATTGATTACACCAATACCACCTTCTGTTTTATCTAGGTACAACGTTTCTCGCTTGATCGGCTGGTACATTCCGTTCCAGATGTACCTGAACACCTCTCTCTCTATCATTTTGGCCAAGTTTTTTGATAATGGAAAAGTATGACTCATGTACCACACTTTACTTAAAATCATAGTATTAATGATGATGGCTTTTTGATACAATGACAAAAGTCTGTTAGATAGTAGACGAATTCTCACACTCATTTTACTGATAACATTTTCCCAATTTATTTTTACAGAATCTTCATAGTCATTGCAAAAATAGACTCCTAATATAGTAACTTCACTTTTAGATTCCAACCAGGCTAAAGGCCAGACATTTCTATTCTTCCAGGCTCCAAGACCCATTATACAAGTTTTATTTCTATTCAGCTCAGCGCCTGTAAATAATTCAAATTTCTTGATGACACGATCTGTCTCCACAATACTTTCATCATTGCCAACAATAACTGAGCTGTCATCTGCATATCCAACAATGGTAGCTTGAAGTCTATTCGGTAACTTTATTGAAGTAATAGCTTGATTTTTCTTGATTGCTCTGTATAATGGTTCTTGGAAAATGACATACATAATCATAGACATTGGACAACCTTGTCTTACTGACCGTTTTACATTAAAATAGTCACTTACAATACCATTTATACAAAGAGCACTATTGCAGTCATTGTACAACATTTTAATCTTATTAACAAATTCTTCAGAGAACCCTAACTTAGTCATTATTCTCAGAAGTAGTTTTATACAAACCCTGTCAAAAGCTTTACTCCAATCTAAACTAATAATAGCACCTTTCTTATTATGTTCGTTAACATAATAAATGACATCCCTTATAAATGTATTGCTGTGTATTATTGATCTACCTTTCACAGAGCATAATTGTTCTTTAGATATAATACTAGATAAAACACCTTTCATACGATTAGCCAATAGTTTAGCGATACATTTATAATCAATGTTTAGTAACGAGATTGGTCGTCAATTTTTTAGCTCATTTACATCAGTATTTTTCGGAACGAGCTTTATTACTCCTTTACGTTGCCTTTTACCAAGTTTGTTTTCAGTCAATACAAATTTTGCTACCATAGTAAACTCATTTTTTATGATCGGCCACACCTTCAAGTAAAACTCTAATGCTATGCCATCTTCTCCAGGAGTCTTACCTTTATTCATTGCTCTAAAAGTCTCAGAAACCTCCTTATTTAACATTTCATTTTCCGCATCACCAATATCTTTATCGACAAATTGCAAGAAGTAATCTTGGAATCTAGGGTCTGTATTTGCTTCAGAGAAGAGGGCTTCGTAATAAGATTTAACATAATGAATAATGGCCTGTGTATTATCGAGTATTCCACTCTCCGTATTTAACACTCGCATGACTTTCTTTACGGCTCTTACTTTTTCCTTACCCAATAAATGAAGTGAGATTTGTTCACCCTTTAATCTATCATCAACTCTCATTCGAACTTTTATTCCCTCACATATATCTTCCTTTATTGCTTTTATTCTGCCTTTAATCTCTTTGATACCAGCTAGGGTTACATCGTTACATGAGTTTTTATCACTTGCGCTTTTTAAAATGCTTTGTAAAAAGTTCAGTGTCCCATATTTCTCCTGAGCTGCTTGTTTCGATAGCTTTACAAAGAATGCTTTAATCTTACTCTTTACAAACTCGTCCCACCAGATCAATATGTTATCAAACACACTAATTTGAGACTTCAGGTAATTCCACAGTATTTTAAAATTCTCCATAAAATCGTCCCTCTCTAACAATGTGCAATTGAGCATCCAATACCCCTTACCAGTCTTTACTTTATTATTTATAATTATCTTTGCCATTACCATATTATGGTCAGTCATCGACAAGGGTATATTCTCACACAACTGTATATCATTATACAAATTTTTAACATAAATTCGATCGAGCCTCGATGCATAATTTTTTCTGAAATATGTGTACAAAGGCATATTATTGGTGGAGAACCAAGCATCTTTCAGTGACAGCTGTTTCACTAAACTACATAAAGCCTTCGAGACGGTCGTCTCCTTACCAGTACTTACATCCCGAGCTGACACAACACAATTGAAGTCTCCTGCCATGATGAGGTTTGATATATTATTTCTCAGGTAATATAATATGTCATTATAAAACAAATTCTCTCTTTCCCTTTTCCTGTTATTCCCTGACGGGGCGTAAACATTTAACAAAGTTAGCACTTCTCCCAAGTATTTTACTCTTACATAAAGTATATGTCCTTCTTCGTCTTTTTCTGTTGACAATATTTCGATATTTGAGTTTTTGTTGAACAAAAGACACGTCCCTCCCTTGAAACAATCAGGTTCATTTATTATGATATCAAAGTAATCCTCTAGATACCTAATCCTCGATTTATCTCTAACATTATGTTCTTGTAGAAATAAAACATCCAACTTATATTCCATTGCCAGCGTTTTTACCTGTATCTGTTTACTTACATCGTTCAACCCACATATATTAATTGTAGCAAAAACTAGAGCCATGGTGAATGTTAAGGCTTCCATTATGGTCAATCTATGCGACATCATTGTAATGACTTTACATTTTTGCGTGCTTAACCAAGTGTGAGCCACCATCTTTATCCTCCTCACTGCTGTAATCAGTTTTATGTCTCTTTACATGAACATTTTCACTATCATCTACGACGAGACCATCCAGAGAACCTTGTAGTATATATGTTAATTGAGAATAATGCGTAAGAGGGTTCAAAGCAGAAGCTTCATCCAGTCTAGCATCCAGCATTTCTGCATCCTGATCGCTTGGACTGTAAACCGTTTCATTGCCCTCATTTTCCGTCTCTCTTGGAGAATCTCTTGCTCTGAAAGGTGTATCATTTTGGTCCGCAAATCGCTGTCTTCGGTTCCTCCCAGCTGGCAACCCGGTGTCAGTACCCCTTGGACGGTCATTATCCTTCAACAGGTCGTTATTCATCATTTTTGGCGAACTTAACGACAACATGCTACATTCATTTTCAGATTTGTTGTCTGTCATCCTCAGAGGAATTACTTCGGTGTTCATAATCTTGACATTTCCCTCTTGTGTCATTTCTGTTTCTGTATTCCCATTCCTTTCTATATCATTCATTTCTGCCTTTCTATCTCCTGCACGTTCATCATGTTTTACTTGGAAGTTAGTTTGGATTTCACCATTTTCTTCGTTAGTATTTACTGCGGTAGTTTTTTCACTCTCTTCTTGTGAATCAGCTGACATGATATCCTCGGCACCTGTTTTGTTACTGTTAGTTTCTTCTGCTACTTTCTGCGATACTGTTGACGTGATGTCCTGCTGCAACCTTTCGTTTTCGTCACTGTTATTTTCTTCCATTTTCTCTGCTTCATGTTCCACTTCCGTGTCTTCAGCTATTGCTTTCCTTCCTGCGGCTACTAAATCTGGAAAATCTTCACTGCTGAAAACATTTGTCCTTTCTAAATACTCGGTTTCACAGTTTCTTGCTTCATGAGCTTCAGACCCACATTTAAAGCAGGTTCTGCGTTGCCCGCTATATAACAACTGAATCTGAAATCCGTTGACTGTCACTTTCGAAGGGATATTCCGCTTTATATTGACCTTAGCCGTACGGACTCCACTGAGCGTACCCTGAAAGGGGCCGTGGTTATATCTATTGTGCCTGATACTTTCAACGACGCCGTATTTATTCAAGATATTAATCAGGACCTCATCATCCATCTCAGGGGGGCAATCACGTATTGACACATAGGTATGCGCTACACTTTCATTTGTTATTTTCACTTTTATTGCATCATTCACACCGAATGACATCACCTTTCCATCGTTGTCATCCACAAATTTCTGGAATACATTTTCTGTTCCGAATTTAATAATGATCCTATCTCTCAAATACTGTACTACAGTAATGTTTTTCAACTCAACATGCATCCTATTAAACAACAGCTTCCCAACATCATCCTGTGTAGGTTTATTTACAGTTAGGAACACTAAACCCACCGAATTTACTCTCCTTAGCGTAGAATGGAAAGGCATCTTGGAGACCCCAAACTCACCGTGAGTGGGGTAATAGAGGGGGGTGGGTGAAGGGCGACGGTAAGCCACCTGGCGGTACACCCTGAGGCTAATCGCCTCAGGGCATAAACAATTGCCGGCCAGAGATTTCCCAGGATTTGGCCAGTATCTTTTTGGTCAAAAATAACACTTGCTATCTGCTAAACTCTTACAGAGCTACACTGCTTGATTCAGTACATAGTTACACGTTAATGGATCCCAAAATAACTCACGAATCGTTTCAAAGAACAGCTGAAAAGGGCTAATATACGGAGACAAAAATACAGCGACTCTCCTTAGCAGTTCCAACCGAGCTTCCTCTCATCTCAATAAACTAGTTACCTATCGTTTTTCATTTGCGCTAGAGCTGGAAAAGAAAAACAGAGAAGAAAGTGACTCATTACCGATACAAAGTTGGATTAGATAGGATTATAGCCCTTCTACCCCAAGCGTCGAAAGACCAAAATTCCTTGTAAGAGAACGAACCAGCCCAGCAAAGTGTTGTCTTGCTACATAGCGATGTCGCGAAGTGACTGGCGCATTCCCGCATTTGATATGGAAAATCAGAAAAACTATGATAAAAGGGGGTTCGGGAGGAAGTGTTTTTGTTTGGATATGGTCAACAAGACTTTCTCGGACCCAGAGAAAACATATTTTAGTGGATTAACCTTGAAAGAAAGGCAGGAAAAATCGATCGTATATATACGTACTAAACGCCAGGGTCAAAACATCTGCTTCCCGTATATATACGTACTAAACGGCTCAGGCAGTGTTGGCGCGCTACGTATATATACGTACTAAACGGTTAAAGGGTTAAGGTAACTTTTTGGTTTTGTTCTGCTCCTTCCTACTTTGTTTGTCACCTCTTGTTATTCATTACAGCCCAGTTGCTTGTTTTTGTTTAGAACCTGTTGATCTCGAAGTACGAGATAGTAAGATTTGGCTATCAGTAATTTTTTTAGTAATTTTCATTATTTGCCCATACAACGGTATTGCTCATTTAAATTGAGAACATCAACAGCTTTGTAAAAAAACAGTTCAAAAAAATTCTGAAGGAGTAAATTTTAGATTCAGGATGTATACTAGGAAGCAATTCTAGACTGTGCATGTTAGGGGCCCTTGGACAAAATGGCATTTTGTTCTCAAGTCAGCAATAATTGTGAACAATAATTGTGAACAAGTAAAAAATGCGCCCATGAAACTCTCAGCCGTGGCCCATGAAAACTTTCAGACACGACCCGGTGGCGGCCTGTGTTACTGGCACTTATAGCGGTACCTGACGCACGATCATGGCTAACTTTAACCTTAAAATAAATAAAAACTACTGAGGCTAGAGGGCTGCTATTTGATATGTTTGACGACTGGAGGGTGGATGATCAACATACCAATTTGCAGCCCTCTAGCTTCAGTAGCTTTTAAGATCTGAGGGCGGACGGACAGACAAAAAAAAAACAGGCTCAATGGTTTTCTTTTACAGAAAACTAAAACGTAGAATTCAGTAACAATGATAATACGTTAAATTCTTTTTCCTATTAATAATTCCCTATTTAAGTTGTAAAAAATGTCTTGGGTAATCTTTACTGCGCATTCCTATCCAGCATTTATTCAGGTAACTCTGCTGTGTAAATGAAACCAAGTATAGCTCCTCCATTATGGTAATCATTCTGATGGAACTTCTATCGAAATAAAGATGAAGCGAGTGATAAGAACTAAAGTAATAAGACCCAATACTTCTTGCAATACGCATGCGCTGCGACTTATTAAGTTTATGTTTTTTGTTTGTTTTTGCTCTGACATCTATCTTTTTGTCTTTTTCTAATTATTGTTGCTTACACGTTGTTCTATATTTGTTTTTCTATACGCTTTTCACAATATGTTCCTATTAGAGCATATTGTAAAGTGAAACACTATACGTGGAGAGTTTATGACACAGAGTTTGACATTTTATATCCTTTTGTGTAAATACTTGCACACCTTGAAAGATACTACGACCATTATTACTACTACTACTATTTCTGCAGCTATTGATAATAGTGATGATAATAGTTATAGTAATAATGGTAAAATTAATATTGCTTTTAAACAGGATCTTATATAAAAACATGGGAATACTCAAAGATTGGTTATTGTATTATCCTGCTTCAGTTATCCATAACTATTTCTTGCCAATGAATTTGTGTTTGTGTGTGTGCGCGCGTGTGTGTGTCTGTGCGCATGTGAAAATGGAGAGAGAGAAAAAAAGTATCTTCGTGTATTACATATTCCTATGTGATACACAAAAAATACATTTTACAGACGCGGAAGTAATCAAACCAATTGTCAGCAATAAGAATAGAACGCATTTCTCGCCTCACCTAAATTCCGAAATAGAAGAGTTTAGCTTCAACTTTATTTTTAGAGCAAAAGCTTTTCTTATTGTATTCCAATAATTGCATCATAAAGGGACATTTGCCCTGATGATATAAATGGTGTCTTTGATTTTCTTTTTACGAATACATTCAGTTCTCATGCCACGTTACGTAGTTATTCACTAATATCCAGTTCTATAATCAATAAATTGCTTCTATATATAAATTGACAAGAAAGAGCAATAAAGTCTATGTGTAGTGACCGTATTACTATTAAATAAACAATAGTGCAAATATCTTTAGACTCGCTCGTATTTATTCTAGATTTACCAATATCACAATCCATTATCGTATGTTTTTTGCAGGTGTAAAGATTTTTATGAAGAGAATAGGAACTTGCAATTTTGGTGAGAGTGGACCGGAATGAACTCAGTTGTAGAGGTCATGTATTAACATGACACCACAGACCATACTTATCTATACATATGAATGTGTGTGTGTGTGTATATATATATATATATATATATATATATATATATATATATATATATATATATATATATATATATATATATATATATATATATATATATATTATAATCTACAAGAAGTCGTGCACAGCGCGCCTCCCCCACCAACCTAATTTACCCTTTGTTTATTGAGAACTGCATGGCCGATCGTATTTGACCTAGAAATCAGAGCACGGTTATCGACATTCCGATCTGTCCTTCTTTTACCTGGAACAGATACTGAGATGACACGGATAAAAAAGGCAAAGAGAGGAGACTTACTGCCACTCCCCTAAGAAGCTTAGCCCAACTAAGCTCTTAAAACGGCCTTTCTAAAGGCAAATTAAGCTGCCTGAATTGTCTTACCTCCGCAGGAAACCTGGGAAGAGGCCACCGAATCGTTGAACACCTGGCCAGTGACACATCGTTTGCACACGGCTCCTACCCCTGGCCGCGTGCCTTAAATGGAAGAGAAGCAGTTAAGCAGGGAGTTAGTCTTGTGCGGAGTCTTAGGGGACAGCCATACACGCAAGCGGGTGATGCAGTTTGCTGAGAGACCATTCATTTCCCCCGTCTGACTCCAGACTCCAGTCATCCTCGAGGGCACCGCCATACGTGTGATCGTCCCTCGTCTTTCTTCGCCAGAGACCCGCTTCCCCCAAGAGGGACCCATTTGCAGTGGATTTATCTTGGACTGTGCCTTGCCTTTAGTCAAGACTCCAGTAGAAGGATCTTCAGGTGTTGCAAACCCTTTATCAGTTTACTTATCCATTTTCCCTTCAATGCTTCCTTTTGTAAATATGATTCTTTAACTTATCCCAAGTGTTTACGTAACATTTCCTTATGAAGTAGAGCCTTCAGCTCCGAAATTCTCCCCTTTTTCTTATTTTTTTACGATTTCCCTTTACGCAAGTCAGAACTCCAAGGCCAATTAAATAAAGTTTCCGTTGCCGGCTTGAAAAATACCATAAACCCAGGGAAATACGTAAAAATGTTGACCTGGCCTTAGATCTCGTTTTGCAGTTGCATTTCTCCGGTATTGTTGCTTCATTGCATTTGCAACTCGCCAGATCAGCTATCAGCAAAGCTAAGCTGGGTGCGAGACAAATTCCGAACCTGTTACCAAGAGCACAGACCAAGATAATTCCACTTAAGTAATGTGTTTATCTTAGCAAAATTTTTTGTACAATCGTGACTGTTCCTAGGAATTAGGAATAGGGACGCAAATATTCACTGAGAGAAGAGAACCGCCATATTAGATTCATTAATGCATACCTTTCAGGATAGGTAGTTAGGAAATAACCAGTGGTAACCATTCTTTGCTTTGAGGAATAGTGCGAAATTCCTCTGTGTTAAAATCTTTGCCATATTGTTTTGCTTCGAGGAATAGTACGAAATTCCTCCGTGATAAATTTTACTTCACATTTCGGATTAGCGAATTATTTAGGCGCGAATAAATTCCCATGTGGGACAAGACGAGATCAGCTTGCATTGCTGAAATACTTCTCTCAGTTTAAATAAAACTCGAATTAGGTGTTAGGAAAGCGAAATTTGAACTCTGCTTCTAGGGAAAATTACTAGGTAATTTTTACTGTTATCCTCTCATCCCGGGAAATTCCCCGGAGTCACAGACGGTCTATAAATAGACGGATTCATTCACGCAGAATCTAAAAATAACTCCGGTGAGGGTGAGGGTCAGGTAACCTTCACACCCTCCCCCCCCGCCCCACCCCTGCCCGCGTGTGTACCCTCTTTTCATTCATTCCCGAGTGGTTTGTTGTTCCACTCTCAGCAACAATTTTTTAGGGTTTTTATCCCATTAGTAATTTCCAAGTCCTAAGAGACTCCTAAATAAAAAAAAAATTTAAAAACTCTACATCGCAAGAGGCGAGAATTTCTAATTCCTACAGGAAAACCGAATTCCAGGTCCTATGAGACTCCTAAAAAAAAATTCTACGTCGCACAAGGCGAGAATTTCTAATTCCTACGGGAAAACCAAATTCCAAGTCCTAGGAGACTCCTAAAAAAATTCTATGTCGCGAGAGGCGAGAATTTCTATTTCCTACGGGAAAACCAAATTCCAAGTCCTAAGAGACTCTTAAAAAATTCTACGTTGCATGAGGCGAGAATTTCTAATTCCTGTGAGAAACCCAAAATCAAGTCTTTTGAGACATTATATTAGTGTATTTCACACACATCTAAGCCCTTACGGGACTGATCATTCTAGTTCATTGGAACAACGCCTTAATTTCACGCTACATCCGGCCAAGTCCGAGCGTGACATAAAATCCAGTTACGTCTTCCAAGACATATTAAAATTTAACAAAGTCTCCACAGACTTATTGATCAACTGTCTTATTCAGACAGATCCATTCTCCTGCAGTCTGAACAACTGAGTGTTTCAGATTCATGCAACTGAGTCTTTTCAGACAACCTGAGCCTTCTCAGACATATTTGATTCGCTAGAGAGTCCAGTCCATATAACCATTATTTCAAGATGGCTAATACCAGAGCCCAACAAAATAAGGACTTCAAATTCTACATGTCCACTGGAAAGGACATGGGACTATCAGGGCAAGCTCTGAGAGACTGGGTTCAAGAGAGAGTGGATGATGCCAAGGCTGAAAGAGAGGTGGAATGTCAGGAGCGACAAAAAGAGAGAATCGCCCAAGAGAAAAAAGAGGAGCAAGAACGTCAGGAGAGAGAGAGAGAGAGAGAGAGAGAGAGAGAGAGAGAGAGAGAGAGAGAGAGAGAGAGAATTGCCCAAGAGGCAGAGAGGGAGAAAGAACGTGAAGAGAGAGAGAGAGAAAGAATTGCCCAGGAGAGACGAGAAGAGTTAGAACGTGAAGAACGAGAGAAAGAACAGCAGGGGAGAGAAAGGGAACTGGAAGATCGAGAGCGACAGCGCGCCCATGACCTCCAGATGTTAGAACGACAGAACGCCAGCCACCCTCCTGCGGCGGGAATGAGTGCCCTCAGCCAAGATCACTCGTTCATGCCAAAATGGACAGAGTCCGAACCTGAAGTATGGCTTGAAAGGGCCAAACGAGTCCTGGAGTGCTGCAACCTCTCCCCCGCGGAACTCTCCCTTGTTCTCACTAAATTCCTGGGAGGGAAGGCACTCGTTGCCTACCACGCCCTTTCGGCAGAGGATAGGGAAACTGGGAAGCCGTACGCCAAGCAGTTATTAAGCGTACGCCAAGCAGTTCTTAAGGCGTACGAGATTACCCCCGAGCAGTGGAGGAGACGTTGGAGAGAGCAGCCCAGAGAAGCAGGCCAGACCTGGTCCGATTGGGCGTACCATTCTGAGCGGGCGTTAGCCAAATGGCTTGAGTCCGAAGGAGCCACTAGTGCAAATCTCCCTTATACGAAGGGACAGAGTTCCCTATGGAGCTATTGTCAATAGATGAAAACTCGTCACGATCGAGGGAGTAAATCATTTTAAAATGATACTCCCTACGGTCCAATTGAGAGTCACAAGACCTCAGCAATCCAATATTTGCAATCTTGCAGTAGTAAGCCATCTCCCTGGAGGCTATGACGTCATCCTGGGACAGGACTTTCAGTCCCTACCGAAATCACGACAATCCAGGGGTCCACATTCCCCAACTCATTCCTCAGGCGTGAGTCATCCTCCCCTGCTTCTCCCTCAGTCAAGACTGGCGCGGCCTGGGTACCAGGGGGACGTGCAGTCCCTACCAGTGCCACCTGAGTACGATGTACAGTGGCCCCCTCGATCGGTTCCCAATCCAATTCCAGTGCCCGGTCCTGCCTCAGTGCGAGCGCCAGGGCCCCAATCAGATCTCCCTTCCGGAGATGCCAAATTCCTGCCAATGCCACTTGCATGCACCGAGCAGTGCCAAGCTCCGTCCGTCCTGACCGATGAGCCCAAGAAACCTCTGATAGTGCCTGACTCTGGCTTAGTGCCAGCGCCAGAGCACAACCCTGATCTCCATTCAAGGGATCCAACTCAGGACCCCCTCTCTTTTCCCGGCCTGGCACTGCTACCAGCGTCGGTAAGAGAGACGGTTCCTCTTGACCACAGAGGAAGTTCACCTAAAGGTGCGGCCTCGCAACCCGTGCCTGAGCTGGTCATTGATACCTGCGAGCCTCTCACGCCGCCCCCGACCGCCTCCTCTCTGCCTCCGTCCATCGCCGACGCAATTGCAAGTCAGGATTCTGCCATCTCTCACTTGGCCGATGAACTACAAGAGCTGCGACGGATCATGGTAGAACTAGCGCCAAAAACTCCTGTGTCGGCTGTCGCAGCAGCTGGCCCAGGTGGCATTCCATGCTGCCCTCCAGTCTCGGGCCCTCCACTTCCCCGGCCGAGGACGACTATCCCAGTAGGAAAGGTTCGCGGCGGAATTACCACGGGTGTGGGAATTTCCAGGTAGTTTCCAAAGAGCTCTAGAGCTCCCCTGGCACCTGTGCCACCATTTCATCTTTCGAAGGTCTTGGCACTCGTAATCCAGAAGAGGATGTTAAGGCCCTC
This sequence comes from Macrobrachium rosenbergii, assembly GCF_040412425.1. Lineage (NCBI taxonomy): Eukaryota > Metazoa > Arthropoda > Malacostraca > Decapoda > Palaemonidae > Macrobrachium > Macrobrachium rosenbergii. Next base: position 60,618,730 of record NC_089752.1, read on the forward strand.
CACTATCTTCTTCCGTTCCTCTGGAACTTCTATCCCTTCTCATTCTCTATTAATCTTTCCTTTAATTATCACCCCAAGAGGCAATGAAATACGGGATACCATTCCCCTCAAAATGCATAAATCATTGAGAATAACAGAGTGGGAAGTGGCACACCCTTATGCCCCTACCTTGACACAGGGCATGCGTGTCAGCTCTTCCTGAGGGAGTCGCGCCCTTTGGGTTCCCTTTTCCAGCCCTGGGGCTGAGAGATAGTCCGGCCGTAATTTATAGGCGAAGGACGATAAATCCCCACATAACACAATAAATACTTCACTCTATTACCCTTGGTTTTTCTGCCAACATCATTTACTCTTTTAGTTATTTATTTATCTTTCTCTTTTAATGAATCACGAGTCATAGACTCCTGCCCTTGTGATTTTAAATGCCCCTTTCATAAAATCCGAGAGACGTGTTCCGCCTTTCGTATGCGGTCACGTTTTCATTCGTAACATCCTGTTAATTTTTCCTTTTGTTATTATTATTTTTTTCCCCTTCCTTCCAGGAACTTCATTTTGTCCCAGACCCCTCGTCTTTTGTCTGATCATCCCGTCATACCATTGAGCAAGTATCTATTTATAGCCCGTACTTGAGTTATGGGCAGTGGACGCATAATATTAGCGTGGTTTAAAGTTAGCAATTAAAACTCGCGAATACTCTCGCTTGCCTACAACTGTCAGAGTCCCCAGAGTAAGGGTCAGCCGTCAGCTGTCAAGTTGGCGAAGTTGGCAAATTATGTATCGTCACTACAATATCACATAAAGGGGATGTCATTTACAAAAATAAACGCTGTTTTATCATTTACACAGCCTCTTCAAGGCATACTGTACTAACTGCATGCCTTGTTGATTTAGAATTAAGGAACTTATATGTAAATTAATTCTTAAATTTTGTCTCCTGCCTCAAAATTATCTTGTCCTCGTAATCTTAAAGTAACGTATACCATAAATTTGAAGAAAGTAATGGTCCATGTTAAAGTAGTTTAGTATTAATGTGTTGGAAGTATTTTCCATTTTGCGTGGGGATAGAGTAAAGTAAAGCTTTTCCATTTCTTGTTGGGAGAAGAGTAAAGTAAACCATCTGTGCCGACTTCTTGGATATCAACATACAAGCCCGAATGAAGGCGAGCTATTATAATCTACAAGAAGTCGTGCACAGCGCGCCTCCCCCCCTCCACCTAATTTACCCTTTGTTTATTGAGAACTGCATGGCCGATCGTATTTGACCTAGAAATCAGAGCACGGTTATCAACATTCCGATCTGTCCGTCTTTTACCTGGAACAGATATTGAGATGACACGGATAAAAAAGGGCAAAGAGAGGAGACTTACTGCCACTCCCCTAAGAAGCTTAGCCCAACTAAGCTTCTTAAAACGGCCTTTCTAAAGGCAAATTAAGCTGCCTGAATTGTCTTGCCTCCGCAGGAAACCTGGGAAGAGGCCACCGAATCGTTGAACACCTGGCCAGTGACACATTGTTTGCACACGGCTCCTACCCCTGGCCGCGTGCCTTAAATGGAAGAGAAGCAGTTAGGCAGGGAGTTAGTCTTGTGCGGAGTCATATGGGACAGCCATACATGTGGACGAGTGATGCAGTTTGCTGAGACCATTCATTTCCCCCATCTGACTCCAGACTCCAGTCATCCTCGAGGGCACCACCATACGTGTGATCGTCCCTCGTCCTTCTTCGCCAGAGACCCACTTCCCCTAAGAGAGACCCATTCGCAGTGGACTCATCTTGGACTGTGCCTTGCCTTTAGTCAAGACTCCAGTAGAAGGATCTTCAGGCGTTGCAAGCCCTTTATCAGTTTACTTATCCATTTTCCCTTCAAATGCTTCCTTTTGTAAATATAATTCTTTAACTTATCCCAAGTGTTTATGTAACATTTCCTTATGAAGTAGAGCCTTCAGCTCTAAATTCTCCCCATTTTCTTATTTTTTACGATTTCCTTTACGCAAGTCAGAGACTCCAAGGCCAATTAAATAAAGTTTCCGTTGCGAGCCTGTAAAATACCATAAACCCAGGGAAATACGTAATATATATATATATATATATATATATATATATATATATATATATATATATATATATATATATATATATATATATATATATATATATATATGTAGTTAACATGTTCCTACGTGAAAATCGTGGTAAAACTATTAAAAAATATGGTTAAGTCGAAACAATTCGGATCCTTTCTTTCCCTGAGTAATGTTTTATATGTGATTTGACTTTGATCATCGTAATGTACCTTTATTTTGCTCAACCCATATAAAATACAGCACCCGGAATATGTTCGTTTTGACTCCAGAGGCAAAAGTAGATAGCTATTTTGTGTCTTAAAACTACGTTCTTATTGTGAGATTGTTCTCTTCTTCTTCTGAAGTGAGAAATGGTTCTTTAATGAAGATAAACTAATATCCATTTTTATTGTCGTTGCTAAATCACAAAATAAACGCCAAATACCACTTGGCTATCACGGCATGTTTTTAAAATCCTTATTTCGTGAAATTTATGGAAATTATAAATAAATAATAAAATAACATAGTGACTCATATACATTAGAATTAATGAAGTTAATATTTGAGAAGAGAGACAAATAATAATAATAATAATAATAATTAATAGCAGTAGTAGTAGTAGTAGTAGTAGTAGTAGTAGTAGTAGTAGTAGTAGTAGTAATAATAATAATAATAATAATAATAATAATAATAATAATAATAATAATAATAATAATAATAATAATAACAAAAACTTAAAATTATTCTTCAAATTATTCATAATACTGTGTTTCATGCCATTAAATCTGGACTGATATTAATAGTAAGTTGGTAATCCTAATGTATTAAATAGCCGCTAATAGTACTAGTAATTTATTTGTTTCTCATTAAAAAATGAGAAATATTTGGCAATGATTTTAGAAAACTGAATTATTCTTTATGTACGCTGAGAGAGAGAGAGAGAGAGAGAGAGAGAGAGAGAGAGAGAGAGAGAGAGAGAGAGAGAGAGAGAGAGAGATTACGGGATCCCTAAGTATAAAGATTTTATTAATGAATTTGGGAGAACTGAATGAGCAATTTTGGTGGCCATAAAAGTATCAAAAGAGTCGCCCTGAGATTTTCTCGATGAAAATGAGAGAATACAGATAAAAGGAGAGATTGAGTCCAAATCAGGAACTTCGTATTTCATGCTGCTTGAACAGGTAAAAATATCGAATTTATGGGTGGAGATATTTTATATATTTAGTTCAATATGGAGTCCTTTCATTCTTTGTTAATAACTTTCTTATTTACCCAGTCCATTAAATTAGTTGAATATAATATATTCAACTAATACGCAATATCTAATATCGAGAACATATTATGTTCTCGATATTAGATATTGCTTATTAACGGGAAAGGACACATGTTTAGTAAAGTTTAATCATAATCTTATGACATTAACAATGAACAGTTTATGGGTGAGGGAGGGTGTTTGAGGACCTGGGGGGTTGGGGGGACACTGCTTGGAAGGATGGCAAATATGACGAAGGCAAAATACTGACCAATTTCATATTAATCACTCTCTTCAATTTTCTGTGAAAACGCCTAAATCTTATAGATTTTATTAATCGGATAAATCACAAAACCCATAATATTTGAGTCTATGAGAGTTTAATTTTGACAAATTTCACCAGATGTTACTCTATTGAAACATATAACTAATCCCGATTTTATTAACGAAATCATTAAATCATAGGGATATTCAAAGAATGATGTATTATTAGACATTTCAGGGTGATAAATTTTTTCAAGATGAACAGGTTATTCAATTCAAACTCTCTTATTTATAGATGAAATTGCTGAAAGCACAAGGAAAGAACAAGTTTTAGAACTGAGAGACATTCAACTTATTTTTACGTCATATAAATCAGTTATCATTCTATATACTTTTGCAGGTATGTATTAATAAGGGTATAATTCCAGTTTCTTCTCACTTCCCTTTTGCTTTCTAAAGTTTGTATCGATTGTGATATAATTGAGAGAGAGAGAGAGAGGAATGGATAGAAATCTGTCTTTTACTGAAATGATAGAATGATAGAAATACCTGCAAGAATAATGAAAACCAATAATTAAGAAATGCATAACTTGCAAATAAAAAAAAAGTTAAAGGAAAACTAAAATTTTATCAGTTTGTAATGGTCATGAGTGATATTGCATATCATTATTTATCTATTCATTCATTCATTTGTTCATCCATTTATCTTCCTATTTAATTATTTACTTTTTTTATTCAAGAAAAGAAAAAACCGAAGTTTGTGATCACGACTCCAACTTTGATGAATGGATGAGTGAACAGAGTTTATTGATAACAAACGACGGACATAAAAGGCGTTTAATTCAGCCGGTTCACTCTGTCTTATACAGCAAAATAAAAAAAAAACGAATAATGAATACTGGCAAAACGGTTGAATAAAAATATAAATCATGGGATACATGTACATTAGAAATATGAGAAAAGAGATTCACTGATAACTTTCTGCATTTTCTCAGTTGTTCTTTGGTCGTAAGTTACGAATATGAGTGCAGATGCATCTCTCTCTCTTTCTCTCTCTTTATGGACAAACACACACACACACACACACACACACACACACACACACACATATATATATATATATATATATATATATATATATATATATATATATATATATATATATTATATATATATATCTATAAAGATAAAGTAATCAGCTAATAAAACTAAATTAATATATCTATAAATCAACTTATAGTTCAAATGAAATCAAGTAGAATAAATAAAATACTCAAAAAATAAATATATAAACAAAAGTTGTAATTATATATATATATATATATATATATATATATATATATATATATATATATATATATATATGTATATAAATATATATATATATATATATATATATATATATATATATATATATATATATATATATATATATATATATATATATATATATAGTGTGTATGCGTATGTGTGTGGGTAAAAATAGCAAATGAAAGCATTAATTAAATACTATATAACAAGTAAATCGAATGAATTAGATAAATAGAAAAAATAAAATCCCATTTTGGACACATGTAATTGAATTTGTCCAGATTCTTTTAGATATTGAAGGAGAAATGACGTGTCGAGAAAATGTGTTTAATCGGATACATTCATTTTCGTGAACTGGCGAATTGTCTATTTGACATTAAAATATGGTTTTCTTGATAAGAGATACTGGCATTAATTAAGTTGAATTATAATACGTATATCAGATTTAAACATCTATGATGAAATATGACGTTGGTAAGCTATTACTGTTTATAGCTACGAGTATTACTGTTTACCTTCTGAAGGTGTTATACAGTAGTATTCAATATGGTAAGTGTTGGAAGGATAAGAACTGTAATTAGAGTATACGAGTAGTAGGGCACGCCTGAATACGATAATTATAAAATACAAAATAGAAATATCTGTTTTTTTTATTGTTCTAATTAACAATATCATACCCAAAAATTTTCATTGTTACTTTTTTAACTCTCTTATTTTCTTGCCCTTTATTCTCTGGGGATTATGGGTTTACACCTTCCGTGATTGAAAGCAGAGCTTAAAAAAATGAAATAGGTAGAAACATGTAATTCCCAAAGGACGCCGATAAATCACTTCCAAAATGTTGGTTGCCTTCCTTGTCAGTTAGTCATTTGGAAATAAAGTTATTTAGAACAAAGTGCCGTTAACACCTTACGTTTTTAAGTATCAGAGGTATAGTTTAATTTAACGTCCTATGATGGAAGACAAAATTATAGGTAATTCCTCACAGTAAGAGCTCATATTTAACGTACATCGCACTTGCGAACGAGCAGGCTTCTCAGAGACTAATTGAAACTCCTTAAGAAATTTAATTTGAAGCGGATATCACTATCGACGAGAAAAATCTTGAGCGTTTGAGCAGTTGTTCAGTCTGTGTATGTCCTGCATATTTCAAAAAGTAATTTACTCTCCGCTACACGAAGGCATCTCTCGATTTCATATCACAGTTTCGGTAGTCTTGACCCGCAACACACGGATTTACCAACTATGTCTGTTGGATATTTTTAGTTATCTGTAAAAGACAACCATTGAGATGGCTTTGTCTGTCCATCCGCACTTTTCTGCCCGCCCTCACATCTTAAAAACTACTGAGCCTAGAGGGCTGCAAATTCGTACGTTGATCATTCACCCTCCAATCATCAAACATACCAAATTGCAGCCCTCTAGTCTCAATAGTTTTTATTTTATTTGAGGTTAAGTAGAGCCTTGGATCGTGCGTCCGACACCGCTAGGGCGCCAACCGCCGACGTATCTTCAAAACTCGATTGTGCCGAAGAAACTTTGGAGCATTTTTTATTTGTTCTTATTATGTATTGTTGATGATTTACAAAGGTTCAGTGGGAATAAGTCATACATGGTTTGCTTATTCTATGGCACCACTGTGTATAACAGTGAATAAAAATAATGATGAAGGAACTTAACTACATCATTATTAATTATTGGTTATCAACCTTATCTCCGATAAAGATTTCCAAACCTATACCATGCTTCTTCATGGGAGCCAGTTTTCGCCTTTTGGATACTCTGCTGCGAACGGAAAAGCCACTCAAAGTCGTACTTTTATATTACATCAGAATTTCTTCCTTCTGTGTCAGTCTTTCTCTATTATTCTCGGTTTGTCTATTTTCATTATGTCTGTTTTTAAGCGTTGTTCTTTCAATATATCCCAATATATCCACATTCCTATCTACCCAAACAAGCCGTAAAAATGTGAAAATGCGTATTGGTACGACAGGACCAAACCCTCTTCAATCTTAGGAATGTCTTGCAATTTTCCTAAATTACACGTTCCGCTCTGAGGTCTAAATAACCCATATATTGATGCGGCTCTTAAGACATTAATTTCCTCCTACAAAATTATTGGATGAAGTATCGTACCGTACAGGCCATTTACGGCAATTATCGAAGTCGGAACAGAAGTTTTTGTTCTCGTAATCGTTATGTTCCTGATAATGATAGTTATTAATAATGATCGTCATAAAAAGCGTAAGAAACCTAAATGCCATTATGACCTGTATTGTGTTTTAACACTAGAAGGATGGTGTCTTCATATTTTATTGAGTTGGAAATACCACCGTCAGTATTAGAAAATAAAATATTCTTAAATATTACTAAAAGCAACTGAACAAAGTGAGAAAAAAGCTATAAATTATATAAATAAAAAAAATTCCTAAGTTATAATATTGGACTGAAAAAGACATATAAACATTCATATATTTAACAGCGATTCATATTTTATTTGCTTGACAAAAGTACTTTAGCAACGTGAAAATATTTAATTAAAGATAATGTTAATTCTTCCGGCGTCGTTGTGTCAAATCAAATATGGCTATGCGGCACAACCATAATATCTCATGTAATATTAACAAAGGAGCCCAAACGCAATGACCAACATTATTCAATTATGCAATTATAATCGCTCCTACTTCCCGTATGTTCTTAAGTATAAAACTCATGGGACCACTGATTACCACATATCAGCTTACTGGTTACTTAATTAACCGTTTCTAATTATCCCCTTAATCGTCATATATTACGGCCAATCACTATAATTTTAATCCAAAATACTGGAAGGTTTCTTTATCGTTTTATGCTGTATGGTAACTTTTATTTTTTTCTGAGCAGTCACTTGACCATACGAAATGAGTTTATGGTTTGCAAATCAGAGTTCAGAGAGCGTGCCTGTGATTATTACAGGCCGTAGTTTATGAGGGAAAATTCTATAGCAATAGAGACAAAAAGTGAAGATATGCAAAACTTATTATTACCCTAAACATGCAATTTTTCCTCGTGTCACTTTACGTCATACTACTAATATAGAGGAAGAAGCGTTTCAGTCATTCAAGGCTTTAAGATAAAAACTAATTTCATTAAAAAAATTAGCATTCACGTTAACCTGGAGAAATGTGTATTTTCCCCATACTGTGCATGAACAGCCTAACTATATCAAGAAATAATGCTTTTAAACAAGCAAGCTTGGTAAATAAAAAAAAAAAAGCTTATTCTACTCGAAACAAGCTAAAAGACGAATGAGCATCATATTAAAAAATAGCTGTGGCCTCGGTGTTCACAAGAAATGAGAGTTTGCAAACATTTTTGTGCTGGTCTTCAAAGGAATACTTTTCCCCTTTAGGAGGTCGTAAACGGCTTAAAATAGTTGCTCATGATATTCCAAAATTCATGACAGATTTCAGCAAAGTTTTAATGAGGAGACTCGTAAGAGAGCAGGAACTTTCTCTTGTGAATACTTTCGAGATAATATTCCCCTAAGTAAATGTCCAGATCTTTCTGAGACGTTTCTCAGTGTTTTGGACACACACACAAAAAAAGTTTGCAAGTAATATGAGAGGATCGATCTTCTTTGTGATCTTATAAGAGAGAATTTATTATACTGAAAATTAGGAAGTAGAATTTCCAAAAGATCCAGCCCAGTCATCTCAATTTTACAAAGAGCAGAAGTTGTATCAGTACAGTAATTTCTTACAGTAAATATATGAAACTGATAACATGAAAACTGGTTTGCTTTATTAAAAAGAAAATTAAAATACGAAATAATAGTCTGCACCTCTATTCCTCTTAAAATTAGGATATTAACATATTCACCTGATCGCCAATATTGCTGAGCTTCTCGCGCAGAGAGCTGAGGAATCAAACTATTTGCTGAATACAAAGATTTTGCATCCAATCTCTCGCTCTAGTTCCCTCTCGCTCCAAAAAATTCTTTCATCACACCATGTATCTTATAAGATTGTAGCGAACATATTTTCTGAAATATATATATATATATATATATATATATATATATATATATATATATATATATATATATATATATATATATATATATATATATATATATATATATATATATATATATATATATATATATCATATATATATATATATATATATATATATATATATATATATATATATATATATATATATATATATATATATATATATATATATATATATATATATATATATATATATATATATATATATATATATATATATATATATATATATATATATATATCTATATATATATATATATATATATATATATATATATATATATATATATATATATATATATATATATATATATATATATATATATATATATATATATATATGACTATTTATCACATCACTGTGATTCATATACAATCAGAAAGCTACAAACGTCCTTTAATATCCAATTCACTCTACCTCGAAATAATATATTTTCATATATGTTACCCAAAGGGGAATTTTTAAGTTGATAATAAGTCCACCGTCCCGTGGGATCGAACCAGCGACGGACGAGGAATCAGGACTACAGTGACGCACTAACGAAATCGGCCAAAAGAGAGATATAAGTGAATAACATCTCCCGTCAACTCACCCGTCGAACTCAGGTGTTTTGCGTTTGGAGACGATATCCACCCACCTCTGCCATGTTGACAGTGTAATCAATGCGTTTGTCGCACGTAACCATATTATGACTATTTATCACATCACCGTGATTCATATACAATCAGAAAGCTACAAACGTCCTTTAATATCCAATTCACTTTACCTCGGAAATAATATATTTTCATATATGTTACCGAAGGGGAATTTTTAAGTTGATAATAAGTCCACCGTCCCGTGGGATCGAACCAGCGACGGACGAGGAATCAGGACTACAGTGACGCACTAACGAAAATCGGCCACAAGAGAGGTATAAGTTGTGAACATCTCCCGTCAACTCACCCGTCGAACTCAGGTGTTTTGCGTTTGGAGACGATATCCACCCACCTCTGCCATGTTGACCGTGTAGTGCGTTTGTCGCACGATAATATTATGACTATTTATCACATCACCGTGATTCATATACAATCAGAAAGCTACAAACGTCCTTTAATATCAATTCCTCTACCTCGGAAATAATATATTTTCATATATGTTACCGAAGGGAATTTTAAGTTGATAATAAGTCCACCGTCCGTGGGATCGAACCAGCGACGGACGAGGAATCAGGACTACAGTGACGCACTAACGAAATCGGCCACAAGAGAGGTATAAGTGAATAACATCTCCCATCAACTCACCCGTCGAACTCAGGTGTTTTGTGTTTGGAGACGATATCCACACACCTCTGCCATGTTGACCGTGTAGTCGCGTTTGTGCGATAACATCTGCCATATTATGACTATTTATCACATCACCGTGATTCATATACAATCAGAAAGCTACAAACGTCCTTTAATATCAATTCACTCTACCTCGGAAATAATATATTTTCATATATGTTACCGAAGGGAGATTTTAAGTTGATAATAAGTCCACCATCCGTGGGATCATACCAGCGACGGACGAGGAATCAGGACTACAGTGGATACAGGACGAAATCGGCCACAAGAGAGGTATAAGTGAATAACATCTCCCGTCAACTCACTTGTCGAACTCAGGTGTTTTGCGTTTGGAGCGATATCCACCCACCTCTGCCATGTTGACCGTGTAGTGCGTTTGATGAATTGCGAATACCATATTATGACTATTTATCAAATCACCGTGATTCATATACAATCAAAGCCTTTTACAAACGTCCTTTAATATCAATTCACTCTTGAGCGGAAATAATATATTTTCATATCAATTTTACCGAGGATATTATTTTAAGTTGATAATAAGTCCACCGTCCCGTTCCATCGAACCAGCAAACAACAATCTCTCAGGACTACATGTGAACTCCGCTAAATCTCAGCCACAAATAAGAGGGTATAAAATGAATAACATCTCCCAAAATCAACTCACCCGTCGAACTCAGGTGTTTTGCTCTTTCTCTCTCCACCCACCTCTCCATGTTGACCGTGTAGTGCGTTTGTCGCATACCTCTAACCAGATCATTATGACTATTTATCACATCACCGTGATTCATATACAATCAGAAAGCTACAAACGTCCTTTAATATCAATTCACTCTACCTCGGAAATAATATATTTTCATATATGTTACCGAAGTATCATTTTTAAGTGGATAATAAGTCCACCGTCCAGTAAGTCGAACCAGCGGCGGACGAGGAATCAGGACTACAGTGACGCACTAACGAAATCGCCACAAGAGAGGTATAAGTGAATAACATCTCCCGTCAACTCACCCGTCGAACTCAGGTGTTTTGCGTTTGGAGACGATATCCACCTCCTCGTCCGTCGCTAGTTCGATCCTTCTCTGACGGTGGACTTATTATCAACTTAAAAATTGACTTCGGTAACATATATGAAAATATATTATTTTCGAGGTAGAGTGAATTGATATTAAAGGACGTTTGTAGCTTTCTATTGTATATGAATCACGGTGATGATGATAAATAGTTTATATATACAAATGGAAGAAATCGGTCTATAATAATAAAACACTCATAAATAAACTTGACACGTTTCCACATGGCAGAATTGGTGGATATCGTTTTCCAAACGCAAAACACCTGAGTTCGACGGGTGAGTTGAAGGGAGATGTTATTCAAAGAAAAAATACCTCTTGTGGCTGATTTCGTTAGTGAGTCACTGAAGTCCTGATTCCTCATTCGAAGAGGTAAAATCCTGGATGGTGGACTTATTATCAACTTAAAATTCCTTCGGTAAAGTGTTCAAATATGAAAATATATTATTTTCGAGGTAGAGTGAATTGATATTAAACCATTTGTAGCTTTCAATGATTGTATATGAATCAAGGCTGATGTTGATAAATAAAATAATATTCATGTTGTCAAACAAACGCACACACGGTCAACATAAAAAAGGTGGGTGGAATCGCAAAACGCAAAACACCTGAGTTCAGACGGGTGAGTTGACGGGAGATGTTATTCACTTATACCTCTTTGTCCGATTTCGTTAGTGAAAGTCACTGTAGTCCTGAACCCCGTCCGTTTGGTTCGATCCACTCGGACGGTGGACTTATTATCAACTTAAAATTCCTTCGTTAACATATATGAAAATTGGTATTATTTCCGAGGTAGAGGAATTGATATTAAAGGACGTTTGTAGCTTTAATTGTATATGAATCAAGGTGATGTGATAAATAGTCATAATATGGTTATGTTGTCAGAAACGCATGTATACGTCACAACATGGCAGAGGTGGGTGGATACTCGCCTTTCAAACGCAAAAACACCTGAGTTCGATGGGTGAGTTGACGGGAGATGTTATTACTTATACCTTCTTTGTGGCCGATTTCGTTAGTGCGCCACTGTAGTCCTGATTCCTCATCCGTCACATGGAAATTTCTTGATCCAGAACACAGACGGTGGACTTATTATCAACTTAAAAATTCCCTTCGGAACATATATGAAAATATATTATTTCCAGGTAGAGTGAATTGAAAATTAAAGGACATTTACATGTTGTTGATTATATATATATATATAAAATATATATATATATATATATATATCATATATATATATATATATATATATATATATATATATATATATATATATATATATATATATATATATATATATATATATATATATTATATATATATATAAAATATATATATATATATATATATATATATATATATATATATATATATATATATATATATATATATATATATATATATATATATATATATATATATATATATATATATATATATATATATATATATATATATATATATATATATATATATATATATATATATATATATATATATATATATATATATATATATATATATATATATATATATATATATATATATAAATATATATATATATATATATATATATATATATATATATATATATAAACACATATTATATATAATAATTTTGATCACTTAGCATCTAATACCTTTTAGATTGGTCTCCATTAGAGGCCAATCTAAAAGGTATTAAATGCTAAGTGATCAAAATTATTGTGTATAATATATGTTTATATATATATATATATATATATATATATATATATATATATATATATATATATATATATATATATATATATATATATATATATATATATATATATATATATATATATATATATATATATATATATAATATAATATAATATATATATATATATATATATATATATATATATATATATATATATATATATATATATATATATATATATATATATATATATATATATATATATATATATATATATATATATATATATATATATATATATATATATATATATATATATATATATATATATATATATATATATATATATATATATATATATATATATATATATATATATATATATATATATATATATATTTCAGAAAATATGGCCGCTACAATCTTATAAGATACATGGTGTGATGAAAGAATTTTTGGAGCGAGAGGGAACTAGAGCGAGAGATTGGATGCAAAATCTTTGTATTCAGCAAATAGTTTGATTCCTCAGCTCTCTGCGCGAGAAGCTCAGCAATATTGGCGATCAGGTGATCTCCGGAGCGTTATGTATATTCGTGAGTACGTGCGTTACTTTGATCTAGATTATGCCAAAATCTGCCCTAAAAGTGAGTTTGATCGTTCATTAACGTGACAGAACTGCAGTTGTCCAGTCATAGCTTTGGAGTGGTTCCAGGCTTTGAAAATCGGCAGATAAGGTAGAGTCTCAAATCTCTGTTTTTATGGGAGAAAATTGAACTTGTGATTTTTACCATGATTTTCTAATCATTATGAACTTTTGAACTGGTGTGGGAAATTTAATATGAATATTCATACCTCTTTTATATTATTATTTTGTTATGTTACGTTTGCCATATCTTGGCTATGCATTTTACACTTTCCATTATTGTGTTTTGTATTTCATATATTTTTGGGAGTTTTCTATCATGTTTAATTCTTTCGACAGATGTCTGTGGACTTGTTGGACTGTGGAATTGTGTGGTAGACTGTTTTTTTGGACATGACTTTTAGTTATTGATTTGGGAGTATGTGTGATTTTGGGGATTTCAGGCTATTAGCCATAATGAGACTTCTTTAATCAGAAGTGTTTTGCAGTTTAGAGTTTAGTTATCTGACTCGATAATTCATTTATTATGCATTTTAATCTTTGCTTTGTTTTATTCATTTCTTGTTGGGTTATTTGAATAATAAACCTATTTTTGTAGAAACGATTGTGTTTCTTTAAATAGTCCATTTAATTGCTTTGAGAGAATGAGTGAGGTTAGGGTGGGTGAGCTTTGGTAAACGATGAGAGAGAGAGGGATTCTGGAGAGAGAGAGAGAGAGAGAGAGAGAGAGAGAGAGAGAGAGAGAGAGAGAGAGAAAAAAAAAATGTGAGTGTGATCATGGGTTGAACCTTTTCACGTCTTTTTCCTGAAGTAAAGATCGCTAAGATCACGCTACGTACACTTTCAAAAAAGTGTTGATTCTGTTCCCTGTAACAGATTTTAATGGTGGCAGCGGTGTCCCATGTCTTTAATGGTGGCGAAAGAGGGAGATTACTAATAGACTAATTGATAACGTTGATACCCAAAGCGACTGGGCCGTGAGCGTGATGTGTGACCACTCAGTCTTAAGAGAGCGAGTTTCATAGGTGGGTCGTGATTACGTGGGTAATACGGGGAATCTTTTTTTTTCCGTCTCTATTCGAGTATTGGGAGTGGGGAGTTGTGAAATAGATCTGGATGATCTCTAGAGCAATTTTGGGGTTAACAAAATACCCAAATAAGTGTGAATAGTGGCGATTGTGAGTTAATTACGCAAAGTGGTGATTCAACAAAAATCACGCTGGTGTTTTCCTCTGCTTCGTCTTCGAGTGGGTGACGTCACAGGTTAGCAAGTCGAGAGATAGGTGCTCCGTTTTCTGTTCAAATTGGTGAGTACCCCATTCTCGTAAGTTGCGCAGAACTCCGTTTTCTGTTCTTCTTTTAGAGGGGGTAACTTTTGCCTTTCTCTAGTGTTCTTTTTGGTTTCTTTTTTATGTTGTTACGCTCAGGGCGTGTGATCACTCACAAAATGCCGGACGATGCAGCAAGCACATCCCAATCAGTTGTGGTGCATAAAGTGACGAGCGTTAGCGCGGGAATTACTAATTTTAAAGGGTTAGTTGACGGGAAGCCAACCCAAAATATAGAAACTTTCATTGAGTCAGTGAACAATTATCTGAATTCCAAGAAAATTACGAATGGCGCTGAAGCTTTAACAGAGGCTAAATCATTTCTGGATTTAGATAAAGGAGATATTGGGAAACGGGCACGCAGTTTCGGGTTCAGAAGGTGTAAAACTTGGAATGAACTGCAGAAATTTCTACGAGCTACTTATGGCGGAGTTCAACGTGAATGTGCAGTTCGGAATTTGCGAGAGTTTCTCAAAATAAAGAAAGGCAATGATTCACTAGTCACATACAGTGCGAATTTATTTGATGCAGTAGGTGAGTTAAAGAAATCTATAACAGGCTCTCCATGGGTAACTGGAAATAATATCTCCTTAGATAATTTTGAAAGATTGTTACACTTTGCTTGCCTTTTAACGTCGGTCCCAGATGTAATTGTAGATAGTTTTGACAAAAGAATTGATCAGGATACAGACGAATCCTTTTTGTTTGCACAGATTAATAAAAATCTATCAAAATGCCCGACACTGGACAGTAGTTTTGTACAGGGAGGTGCAAAGATGTCAGCTGCGGTTTCCAAACCACAGAATAATGATAGTCGCTCGCATTCGGGAAATGATGCAACAGCGAAGACATGTGCACGAGTAGAATCGAAGAAAATTCCAGAGAGATCAGTCACAACGATACGTTGTTTTAATTGTGATAAACTAGGACATAGTAAATCAAATTGCAGAGTGAGATATTGTTCAGTTTGCAAATCTTCAGATCATGGATGGAGATTTTGCCCAGCCACAAAGAGTAGAGAATATTCAGGGAAGTCACGGGGAGCTTTTCTAGATATGACAGGAGAATTCCACATGATGCAAGTTCTAGATACACAAAGGAACAGCAGAATTTTCACAAGATAAGTTCGAAAACGGACACAGGATAATGACTAATCAGGTCTTAGAGTCACTAGAACCTAGGCGATTGTACGTGGATTCTCTAATGGCAATGAAATTTTTATTTTCATTGATTCTGGTAGCTCAGTTAACTTAGTAAATGCTGACCTTTTTCACTCGAAGTTTCCAGAGTGCAAATTAGTCCCTTCTAGTGAGACAGTGTG
The DNA here is from genome assembly GCF_040412425.1 of Macrobrachium rosenbergii. Classification (NCBI taxonomy): domain Eukaryota; kingdom Metazoa; phylum Arthropoda; class Malacostraca; order Decapoda; family Palaemonidae; genus Macrobrachium; species Macrobrachium rosenbergii. Next base: position 60,635,053 of record NC_089752.1, read on the forward strand.
TGATGTACAAGCGAGAAAACTGAATATTTTAGGTTCGTCATTTCTTACGCTTTGTATCGGTGGAAAGACAATAGTAGAATCATTTTTGGTCATAGAAGGATTAGCCTTAGGTGAAATGGTTTTGCTAGGACACCCTTCTTGCATGCGACATAACATCAACATTCTTACGGGAGTTCAGGGGATTACAATAGGTGAGTCAGGTTGTTTTGTTCCATATATACACAGGAAAAAAAACTTGTGAGAAACCTAAGACACAGTCTGAGACATGTGTAACACAGTCATTAGAGAGTGAAGATATTCCGCAAAGATCTTTCAAAGGATTTTTGTTGGAAGATATTGAATTGCAACCGCGAGTTCCTACATTGGTTAAAGTGTCGCTGAAAGAGAAAAAGTTTCCTTCTCAAGTGTGCGTTGTTGAGGAACCGAGAAATTCAAAGACGTTGTGAGTACGGTGTCAGTGAATGAAATTTCAGTCGCAGGCGTGACTTCAGTAGAATTAGTTAGCTATCAAGACTCAGTGAAAAAATATCACAAGGGTACTTATGTAATTGATTTTGAAGAGTTTAATGAAGAGCATAAATTAGTGAGTTTTTGTGGAGACGGGAATATGTTTCCTAACGAGGAGCAACAGTTCCGAAGTCAGGTTCTGCATGAACATTTGGCTAAAGTTGATTATCCTGAGTATTCAGATAAAGTAGAGAAAGTGTTGAAAGAATATCTAGATATCATTGCTTTGAAGGAGATAAATTAGGAGTTACAGATGTTTTAGAACATTCAATCCGCCTAGAAAAGGGTACAAATCCCATATATATTCCAGCATATCGAATTCCTTTTAAGATCAGAGAAGAAGTAGAAAAAGAAGTTCAGAGGTGGGAGTCGGAAGGCATTATCAGACCGTCCAATTCTCCGTTTAATTTTCCTTTGCTTGCAGTTCCTAAGAAAGACGGTAGTATCAGAGTTTGTGTAGATTTTCGTAAATTGAATGAAAAAACATGCCCAGATAGATATCCGGTAGCTTGTTTGCCTGATTTGTTTGTTGAGATCGGTGGCAAGAATATATATTCATCTATAGATCTTATGCAAGGGTTTTTACAGGTTCCCCTTTGTGAGAGTAGCCGTAAATATACAGCATTTTCGGTACCAAAGGGACATTACGAGTTTAATAGGATGCCTTTTGGATTACAAGGGTCCCCAATAACATTTACTAGACTGGTTAACACAGTACTTCATGGCTTGTTAGGAAAGTCGGTGTTTGTGTACATGGATGACATTCTCATATGCACAGATACAATTGAAGAACATCTAAAGGTGTTAAAAGAAGTCCTCAAGCGATTACGGTTCGCTGGATTAAAGGTCAAATTGGCCAAATGTGAGTTTCTGAAGAGAAAAATTGTCTATTTAGGACATGTTATCTCTAAAGAGGAGTTAGAGTGAATGATGAGAAAGTTAAAGCCATTGTGAATTTTCCAGTTCCCAAAACCAGGAAACAGATTCGTTCGTTCCTAGGTATGTCGGGTTTCTTTCGCCGTTTTGTGCGGAATTTTTCTACAATAGCGTCTCCATTGACAGATTTGTTACGAGAAGACGTTAAGTTTGTTTGGGGTGATAGTCAACAATTAGCTTTTGAGAAGCTTAAGAACGCTTTGGTGAACCCACCAGTTTTGAAGTTTCCAGATTTTAGTCAACCGTTCACCTTAGTGACTGACGCGAGTCAGGAAGGTATAGGTGCGTGTTTGATGCAGAAATTTGAGGGGAAATTACACCCAATTGCTTTTTATAGCAGAAAGTTCAAAACGCGTGGTAGTAACGAAAGGCTGATGTCAGTTGTGGACAAGGAGGCTTTCGCAGTCGTCTCTAGCCTTGTTCATTTTAAGATGTTGTTGTTGGGAAATAAAGTTGAGATTTTTACAGATCATCAACCGTTGTTAGAGCTTTTAATAAGCCAAATTTGTCGCCCAAGAGAGCACGTTGGTTCCTAACATTGAGAGATTTTGATGCAAACCTCAAATACATTGAAGGTAAGCATAATGTAGTTGCAGATGCATTGAGCAGATATTTTCCGGTCGAGGATGAGGAAATACACACCGAATCCTGTGTGGGAGAAGAGAGTAAATATTTGGTGTCTAATGTCTCTGATATTAGTAGTTCTGAGATATCGCATGTAGAGGACATACACGTTTCTACAGTGCATACTTCGGGGAGAAATAGTGAGTCGGCAGTCTCGGGAGAGATTGTTGTTCGTGATAGTGAGAGTAACGCAGTGTGTTATATTACGGGTGAAAATGTCACTTGGGACATAGGCTTGCTGAACAAAAGCAAGATGAAGATAAATTGTTGTCAGATGCTAAGGCATTTCTTAAGGAGTTTCACCGAAGAAAGGGTATAAGTTGCCTTTTTCTGGTCTAGAGTTGGAGAATAATTTATTGGTGAGGAAAGTTAAGTATAACTTGCGAAGTACTCGAAGCATGGGTGAGATTACACAAATCATCGTGCCAGAGAGTCTAGTACCACAAGTTCTAGACATTGTACATTGTAAATTTGGTTCTCCTCATTTAGGTGTGGACAAGACGTATGAAAACGTCAGGTCAAAGTTCTTTTGGAAAAATATGTTTTCCGCAGTAGAAGCCTTTGTGAAGAAGTGCGCTATTTGCAATGCGAATAAGCCAGCGACGACAGTGTCGTGTCGTTTGGGTTCATATCCCATACCACATAGGCCGTTTCAGAGAGTGCATATGGATATTCTGGGTAACTTCTCAGAGTCCGCTTATGGTTATAGACATTTATTAGTAGTTGTTGATGAGTTGACTCGCTTTGTCGAGATTTTCCCACTGAAATACAAATCAGCTGAGGAAGTTGCTATAGCGTTCTTTAAGGGGATAATTTGTCGATATGGTGTTCCTGAATGTCTGATCACAGACAATGGTAGGGAGTTTATTAATAAGACTTTAGACGGTCTTGCTAATTTGTTGGGAATAAAGAAAGTATCTATAATCCCGTATAGACCTGAAGCAAATGGGTTATGTGAGAGGGCGAATCGGAAAGTAATCGAAGCTTTGCGCATGACGGTGGGTGGTTCCGATACACATTGGGACAGATCTTTGGATGAAGTGCGATATAGTATCAATACTATGATGAATGACACAATTAAGATATCTCCAGCAGAAGCTTTGTATGGGTACAAGTTGAAAGGACCTTTTGATTTGTTACCAGAGCGAGTTCAGGGTGATGTTACGGTCACTTCGTTGATAAATACAGCGAGAGAAAGATTTGCACGTATCAGTAAAGAACTTGAACTTAGTTCGCGTGCAATGGTAGAGAAAAGTAACGCGAAATCGAGGGGAGTAGCTTTTTCGATGGGTGATAGAGTGTTTGTTAAAGTGAATGTTCGGAATGATCTGAATTATAAATTAAGTCCGAAGTTCCACGGACCTTTTGAGATTGTAGAGATCAAAAGAGGGAATAGATTTGTAGTTAAAGATGTAAATACTGGAGTGACGAAATTGACCCATATTTCGAAGTTGAAGAAAGTTGGGATGTAATGGAACGTTTGTATATAGTCATGTAATGGAACGTTTGTATATAGTTAGAGGGATAAATGGGTTGATGTTTGTATATATATGATATTTATTTATTTTTTTTTTTTTTTTTTGTCTCTTGTTCATTTTAGATGTTGAAGTTCTTAATCATTTGTTTTCGAATGATTTTAGGAATTGAGACATGGGCTAATTTCATACGAGATTTGACCCGTGTGTTAGTGTGTTATTGTGTTATGGTGTTATGGTGTTATGATGTGTTTTATCATCTGACGCAATATGTGTGTTGTTTAGGATTTTTTTTTGGGGAGGTACTTAGTATATCGGACCGAACAAGTCTGATCTTTTTTTTTTCGGGTTGGGAGATCGTATTTGAGTATTTGGATTTTTTTTCAGTTTTTTTTTTTTTAAATGAAGGGAGCTGTATTGTGAGTAATTGTAGTTGTTAAGATCATGGGAGCGATTGCCATTACGTCAATTGCTATTTTGTTGAGAATTAGTCAGGTGTTGCGAAATATTTGCTAACCGGAGTAGAACTTTCATGTCTTTTACGAGATATGATACCTTTTAGTGTTTGGATAGGATTCTCGAGTATTTTTTTTTTTGTTGGATAGAATTTTTTTTTTTTATGAGTGAGTTCCGTAGAGTTGTTGTGTGCTTAATAGTGAGTTGACTGTGATTATTCTGAGATACACACTTGGAATTAGTTCACATTAAGAGTGTTTGACTTTTGCATTAGTAGTTTTGTTTGGTTCAGTAACATGAAACCTTTTTGTTATTAGACCTTTTCGAGTGTTTTGGGAGACTCAGTAGTGACATGGGATGGATTAGAGACCATGTTCATTTTGGGAGATCAATATCAAGGTTCGGGAGTTGATTATAAGACAAGTTGTACTTTAGTTAGAGAGAAGTGTGTGTGTGACAGTAGTATTTTCCAGTTGCGAGTTGTGTCTGTGGGTGGTTGTGAATTATCATTAGTTCATGGACAGACTCCGACAGAATGTGACTTTAGACAGTTCCTGCGAGATTACCACATTGAGTCCACCAGAACGCTTCCTGCCGTGTTTTGCAAGGAGTATGCAGTTACAATGATGTGCCAGAACAACAAGTCGACATCATTCGTTCTTCGAGGGTCCAAGCTGTTCGATTCATCCTGCAGAATCCTGTCTACGGACTTTCTCGTACTTAGCCGTGCTGTATTCAACAGTTCCGAGAAGATAATTATGCGTCATACGCATAACGAGCATTTGGTAGTGGCGGTACCTACAACCAAGGTGCCAATGACTGTTCCACCGTTGGAAGACATTGACGATTCCGTGATGTTCCAGTATCAGGAATATATTATGCCGACAATTTTAATTGTCTTAATAGCTATTTTACTGATAATTCTTGTTGTGGGGTAGTAAAAAGCTTATTCGTGTTTGTAAGATTACATGTAAAGGCTCTAAGAACACAACCCCAGTGACTTTGGAAGTGCGTCATGAGAGCAGTCCTTAAAGCTGCAGTGCAGTAGACATTGCTAATTGAGCATAGCCCTATCTTTGTTATGTTTTATACATATGCTTTTGTTTTAGTTTGCCGTTAAGGAGAGCGAGACGCTCTTATGTGGTGGCCGAGCTCTATTTCAGAAAATATGGCTGCTACAATTTTAAAGGACACATATATGCATTTCATAGCTTCAATGCTTTAAGATGTGATGAAAGAATTTTTGGAGTCAGATGGTACTAGAGCGAGCCGTCAGTGCAAAATCTTTGTATTCAGCAAATAGTTTGATTCCTCAGCTATCTGTGAGACCTCAGCAATATTGGCGATCAGGTGATCTCCGGAGTGTTATGTATATTCGTGAGTACGTGCGTTACTTTGATCTAGATTATGCCAAAATCTGCCCTAAAAGTGAGTTTGATCGTTCATTAACGTGATAGAACTGCAGTTGTCCAGTCATAGCTTTGGAGTGGTTCCAGGCTTTGAAAATCGGCAGATAAGGTAGAGTCTCAAATCTCTGTTTTTATGGGAGAAAATTGAACTTGTGATTTTTACCATGATTTTCTAATCATTATGAACTTTTGAACTGGTGTGGGAGATTTAATATGAATATTCATACCTCTTTTATATTATTATTTTGTTATGTTACGTTTGCCATATCTTGGCTATGCATTTTACACTTTCCATTATTGTGTTTTGCATTTCATATATTTTTTGGGAGTTTTCTATCATGTTTAATTCTTTCGACAGATGTCTGTGGACTTGTTGGAATAACATGGACAGTGGGACTGTTTCGAATAACATGTGGTAGACTGTTTTTTTGGACATGACTTTTAGTTATTGATTTGGGAGTATGTGTGATTTTGGATATTTCCAGGCTATTAGCCATAAGGAGACTTCTTTAATCAGAAGTGCTTTGCAGTTTAGAGTTTAGTTATCTGACTCGATAATTCATTTATTATGCATTTTAATCTTTGCTTTGTTTTATTCATTTCTTGTTGGGTTATTTGAATAATAAACCTATTTTTGTAGAAACTATTGTGTTTCTTTAAATAGTCCATTTAATTGCTTTGAGAGAATGAGTGAGGTTAGGGTGGATGAGCTTTGGTAAACGATGAGAGAGAGAGGCGATAGAGAGAGAGAGAGAGAGAGAGAGAGAGAGAGAGAGAGAGAGAGAGAGAGAGAGAGAGAGAGAGAGAGAGAGAGAAAAAAATGATGTGTGTTATCATGGGTTGAACCTTTTCATACGCTTTTTTCCTGAAGTAAGATCGCTAAGATCACGCTTCGTACACTTTCAAAAAAGTGTTGATTCTGTTCCTGTAACAGATATTTAATGGTGGCAGCAGTATATGATATATATTTTATAATGTCTTTAATGGATGGCGAAAGATATGTCTTTAATTAGATTATAAGTAGGAGACTAATAGACTAATTGGTAACGTTGATAACCAAAAGGCATGTTTCGATTTACCACTCAGTCTTAAGATTATATACAGTTTTGAATACTGAGTATTCAAACTAATTACGTGTGAAATACATTGAATCTTTTTTTCCGTTTCTATTCGAGTACTGGGAGTGGGGAGTTTTCTGAAATAGATCTGGATGATCTCTAGAGCAATTTTGGGGTTAACAAAATACCCAAATAAGTGTGAATAGTTTATTGTGAGTTAATTACGCAAACATGATTCAACAATCACCCCCATTATAATATGTTAGACTTCAGTTAATTAACTCAGTGATTATTCAACAATAATCAATTTTTCCATTGTTAGGTTTTCTCAAGTCACCCTTTGTCTGTCTTCCATTGGTCAAGGTCATTTCAAATTGGTAAGTACCCCATTCTTGTAAGTTGCAGAACTCTTTCTCTTCTTCTTTTAGAGGGTAACTTTTTGCCTTTCTCTAGTGTTCTTTTGGTTTCTTTTTATTGTTATTTTCTTCAGGGCGTGTGATCACTCTTGAAAATGCCGGACGATGCAGCAAGCACATCCCAATCAGTTGTGGTGCATAAAGTGATCGATTGCGTTAGTGTTGTTACTAATTTTAAAGGGTTAGTTGATGGAAGCCAACCCAAAATATAGAAACTTTCATTGAGTCAGTGAACAATTATCTGAATTCCAAGAAAATTACTAATGGCGCTGAAAGCTTTAACAGAGGCTAAATCATTTCTGGACTTTTTTGGAAAGGAAGATATTGGGAAACGAAGCACGCAGTTTCGGGTTCAGAAGGTGTAAAACTTGGAATGAACTGCAGAAATTTCTACGAGCTACTTATGGCGGAGTTCAACGTGAATGTGCAGTTCGAATTTGCGAGAGTTTCTCAAAATAAAGAAAGGCAATGATTCACTAGTCACATACAGTGCGAATTTATTTGATGCAGTAGTTGAGTTAAAGAAATCTATAACAGGCTCTCCATGGGTAACTGGAAATAATATCTCCTTAGATAATTTTGAAAGATTGTTACACTTTGCCTTGCCTTTTAACGTCGGTCCCAGATGTAATTGTGAGATAGTTTTGATAAGAGAATTGATCAGGATACAGACAAATCCTTTTTGTTTGCACAGATTAAAAAAATCTATCAAAATGCCCGACACTGGACAGTAGTTTTGTACAGGGAGGTGCAAAGATGTCAACTGCGGTTTCCAAACCACAGAATAATGATATCATCGTATCGTATTTCGGGAAATGATGCAACAGCGAAGACATGTGCAGAGTAGAATCAAAAAATTCCAGAGAGATCAGTCACAACGATACGTTGTTTTAATTGTGATAAACTAGGACATAGTAAATCAAATTGCAGAGTGAGATATTGTCAATTTGCAAATCTTCAGATCATGGATGGAGATTTTTTTTAAAAAAGTAGAGAATATTATTCAGGGAAGTCACAGGAGGTTTTTCTAGATATGACAGGAGAATTCCACATGATGCAAGTTCTAGATACACAAAGGAACAGCAGAATTTTTACAAGATAAGTTCGAAAACGGACACAGGATAATGACTAATCAGGTCTTAGAAAACACTAGAACCTAGGCCGATTGTGCGTGGATTTTCTAATGGCAATGAAATTTCTATTTTCATTGATTCTGGTAGCTCAGTTAATAAATTAAATGCTGACCTTTTTCACTCTTTAGTTTCAGAGTGCAAATTAGTCCCTTCTAGTGCCATTAGACAGTGTGATGTACAAGCGAAAACTGAATATTTTAGGTTCGTCATTTCTTACGCTTTGTATAGTATCAAAGACAATAGTAGAATCATTTTTGGTCATAAAGGATTAGCCTTAGGTGAAATGGTTTTGCTAGGACACCCTTCTTGCATGCGACATAACATCAACATTCTTACGGGAGTTCAGGGGATTACAATAGGTGAGTCAGGTTGTTTTGTTCCATATATACACAGGAAAAAACTTGTGAGAAACCTAAGACACAGTCTGAGACATGTGTAACACATTCATTAGAGAGTGAATAGATATTCCGCAAAGATCTTTCAAAGGATTTTTGTTGGAAGATATTGAATTAAACCGCTGAGTTCCTACATTGGTTAAAGTGTCGCTGAAAGAGAAAATTTTCCTTCTCAAGTGCGCAACATTTTTGAGGGAACCGAGAAATTCAAAGACAAATGTTGTTTTAGTCACGTTGTCAGTGAATGAAATTTCAGTCTTCAGGTGATTTTCTTCAAAATTTAGTTAACTATCAAGACTCAGTGAAAAAATATCAAATGTACTTCAATTAAAACAATTTCTAATGGAGTAAATTTTAACTTCATAAATAAAGTTTTACATGCTTGATTTTGAAGAACAGTTAATGAAGTTTTAGAAAAACAAAATAAATTTGATTATTTTGTGAGATATATAACTTTAACTATGAACAGAAAAAAGTAATCTGGAATTATGTTTCATAAAAGGAGCAACAGTTCAAGTCAGGTTCTACATGAACATTTGGCTAAAGTTGATTATCCTGAATATTCAGATAAAAGTAAGAAAGTGTTGAAAGAATATCTAGATATCATTGCTTTGAAGGGAGATAAATTAGGAGTTACAGATGTTTTAGAACATTCAATCCGCCTCTGAAAAGATTTTAACAATTCCATATATATTCAGCATATCGAATTCCTTTTAAGATCAGAGAAGAAGTAGAAAAAGAAGTTCAGAAGTGGGAGTCGGAAGGCATTATCAGACCGTTCCGCAAAAGACAATTATTCCGATATTTTTTATTAAATTTTTGGAGTTCCTAAGAAGACGGTAGTATCAGAGTTTGTGTAGATTTTCGTAAATTGAATGAAAAAACATGCCCAGATAGATATCCGGTAGCTTGTTTGCCTGATTTGTTTGTTGAGATCGGTGGCAAGAATATATATTCATCTATAGATCTTATGCAAAGGGGTTTTACAAATGTTCCCCTTGTGAGAGTAGCCGTAAATATACAGCATTTTCATACCAAAGGGACATTACGAGTTTAATAGGATGCCTTTTGGATTACAAGGGTCCCCAATAACAACATTACTAGACTGGTTAACACAGTACTTCATGGCTTGTTAGGAAAGTCGGTGTTTGTGTACATGGATGACATTCTTATATGCACAGATACAATTGAAGAACATCTAAAGGTGTTAAAAGAAGTCCTCAAGCGATTACGGTTCGCTGGGTTAAATCATCAAATTGGCAAATGTAGAGTTTCTGAAGAGAAAAATTGTCTATTTAGGACATGTTATCTCTAAAGAGGGAGTTAGAGTGAATGATGAGAAAGTTAAAGCCATTGTGAATTTTCCAGTTCCCAAAACCAGGAAACAGATTCAGATTCGTTCGTTCCTAGGTATGTCGGGTTTCTTTCGATTATTTTGTGCGGAATTTTTCTACAATAGCGTCTCCATTGACAGATTTGTTACGAGAAGACGTTAAGTTTGTTTGGGGTGATAGTCATACAAACAATTTTTGAGAAGCTTAAAAACGCTTTGGTGAACCCACCAGTTTTGAAGTTTCAGATTTTAGTCAACCGTTCACCTTAGTGACTGACGCGAGTCAGGAAGGTATAGGTGCGTGTTTGATGCAGAAATTTGAGGGGAATTACACCCAATTGCTTTTTATAGCAGAAAGTTCAAAACGTTTCTGGTAGTAACGAAAGATGATGTCATGTTGTGGACAAGGAGGCTTTTACAGTCGTCTCTAGCCTTGTTCATTTTAAGATGTTGTTGTTGGGAAATAAAGTTGAGATTTTACAGATCATCAACCGTTGTTAGAGCTTTTAATAAGCCAAATTTGTCGCCCAAGAGAGCACGTTGGTTCCTAACATTGAGAGATTTTGATGCAAACCTCAAATACATTGAAGGTAAGCATAATGTAGTTGCAGATGCATTGAGCAGATATTTTCCGGTCGAGGATGAGAGGAAATACACACCGAATCCTGTGTGGTTAAGAAGAGAGTAAATATTTGGTGTCTAATGTCTCTGATATTAGTAGTTCTGAGAGATCGCATGTAGAGGACACATACACGTTTCCTACAGTGCATACAGATTTTAGAAAATAGTGTGAGTAGCAGTCTCGGGAGAGATTGTTTTTCGTGATAGTGAGAGTAACGCAGTGTGTAATTTCTGTTTTTGGGTGAAAATGTCACTTGGGACATAGGCTTGCTGGAAACAAAAGCAAGATGAAGATAAATTGTTTGTCAGATGCTAAGGCATTTCTTAAGGGAGTTTCACCGAAGAAAGGGTATAAGTTGCCTTTTTCTGGTCTAGAGTTGGAGAATAATTTATTGGTGAGAAAAGTTAAAAATATAACTTTTAGAAGTACTCGAAGCATGGGTGAGATTACACAAATCATCGTGCCAGAGAGTCTAGTACCACAAGTTCTAGACATTGTACATTGTAAATTTGGTTCTCCTCATTTGGGTGTAGACAAGACGTATGAAAACGTCAGGTCAAAGTTCTTTTGGAAAAATATGTTTTCCGCAGTAGAAGCCTTTGTGAAGAAGTGCGCTATTTGCAATGCGCCAATAAGCCAGCGACGACAGTGTCGTGTCGTTTGGGTTCATATCCCATACCACATAGGCCGTTTCAGAGAGTGCATATGGATATTCTGGGTAACTTCTCAGAGTCCGCTTATTATATAGACATTTATTAGTAGTTGTTGATGAGTTGACTCGCTTTGTCGAGATTTTCCCACTGAAATACAAATCAGCTGAGGAAGTTGCTATAGCGTTCTTTAAGGGGAATTTGTCGATATGGTGTTCCTGAATGTCTGATCACAGACAATGGTAGGGAGTTTATTATAAGACTTTAGACGGTCTTGCTAATTTGTTGGGGATAAAGAAAGTATCTATAATCCCGTATAGACCTGAAGCAAATGGGTTATGTGAGAGGGGCGAATCGAAAAGTAATCGAAGCTTTGTAATGACGGTGGGTGGTTCCGATACACATTGGGACAGATCTTTGGATGAAGTGCGATATAGTATCAATACTATGATGAATGACACAATTAAGATATCTCCAGCAGAAGCTTTGTATGGATACAAGTTGAAAGGACCTTTTGATTTGTTACCAGAGCAGTTCAAGTGATGTGTGATAAAACGTTCGGTCACTTCAAGTAAATACAGCGAAAGAAAGATTTGCATCAGTAAAGAACTTGAACTTAGTTCGCGTGCAATGGTAGAGAAAAGTAACGCGAAATCGATCGGGAGTAGCTTTTTCGATGGGTGATAGGGTGATAGAGTGTTTGTTAAAGTGAATGTTCGGAATGATCTGAATTATAAATTAAGTCCGAAGTTCCACGGACCTTTTGAGATTGTAGAGATCAAAAGAGGGAATAGATTTGTAGTTAAAAGATGTAAATACTGGAGTGACGAAATTGACCCATATTTCGAAGTTGAAAGAAGTTGGGTTGGGATGTAATGGAACATTTGTATATAGTCATGTATGTGGAACGGGACAACATAACGTTTGTTATTAGAGGATAAATGGGTTGATTTGTGTATATTGATATTTTTTTTTTTTTTTTTCTCTTGTTCATTTTAGATGTTGAAGTTCTTAATCATTTGTTTTCGAATGATTTTAGGAATTGAGACATGGGCTAATTTTTACAGGATTTGACCCGTGTGTTAAAGGGTTAGTGTGTTAGTGTGTTATTGATGTTATGATGTTTTTGTCATCTGACGCAATATCTTTGTTGTTTAGGATTTTTTTTTTTTTGGAGGTACTTAGTATATCGGACCGAACAAGTCTGATCTTTTTTTTCAGGTTGGGAGATCGTATTGAGTATTTGGATTTTTTTTTTTTCTTTTTTTTTTAAAAAATGAAGGGAGCTGTATTGTGAGTAATTGTAGTTGTTAAGATCATTGGAGCGATGCCATTACGTCAATTGCTATTTTGTTGAGAATTAGTCAGGTGTTGCGAAATATTTGCTAACCGGAGTAGAACTTTCATGTCTTTTACGAGATATGATACCTTTTAGTGTTTGGATAAAGAATTTTTTTTTTGGATAGTTCCGATAGTTCAATAAGTTGTTGTGTGCTTAATAGTGAGTTGACTGTGATTATTCTGAGATATACAAACTTGGAATTAGTTCACATTGTGAGTGTTTGACTTTTGCATTAGTAGTTTTGTTTGGTTCCAGTAACATGAAACCTTTTTGTTATTAGACCTTTTTCGAGTGTTTTTGGAGACTCAGTAGTGACATGGGATAGATTAGAGACCATGTTCATTTTGGGGAGATCAATATCAAGGTTCAGGAGTTGATTATAAGACAAGTTGTACTTTTGTTAGAGAGAAGTGTGTGTGACAGTAGTATTTTTCCAGTTGCAGTTGTGTCTGTGGGTGGTTGTGAATTATCATTAGTTCATGGACAGACTCCGACAGAATGACTTTAGACAGTTCCTGCGAGATTACCACATCTGTCCACCAGATTTACCTTCCTGCCACCATGTTTTTTACAAGGAGTATGCAGTTACAATGATGTGCCAGAACAACAAGTCGACATCATTCGTTCTTCGAGGGTCCAAGCTGTTTGATTCATCCTGCAGAATCCTGTCTACGGACTTTCTCGTGTATATTAGCCGTGCTGTATTCAACAGTTCCGAGAAGATAATTATCGTCATATATAATCTCTAACGAGCATTTGGTAGTGGCGGTACCTACAACCAAGGTGCCAATGACGGTTCCACCGTTGGAAGACATTGACGATTCCGTGATGTTCCAGTATCAGGAATATATTATGCCGACAATTTTAATTGTCTTAATAGCTATTTTACTGATAATTCTTGTTGTGGGTATAGTAAAGCTTATTCGTGTTTGTAAGATTACATGTAAAGGCTCTAAGAACACAACCCCAGTGACTTTGGAAGTGCGTCATGAGAGCAGTCCTTAAAGCTGCAGTGCAGTAGACATTGCTAATTGAGCATAGCCTATATTTTGTTATGTTTATACATATGCTTTTGTTTTAGTTTGCCGTTATAGGAGAGCGAGACGCTCTTATGTGGTGGCCGAGCTCTATTTCAGAAAATATGGCTGCTACAATTTAAAGGACATATATGCATTTCATAGCTTCAATGCTTTAAGATGTGATGAAAGAATTTTTGGAGTGAGATGGTACTGACAGAGCCGTCAGTTGTAAAATCTTTGTATTCAGCAAATAGTTTGATTCCTCAGCTATCTGCGTGAGAACCTCAGCAATATTGCCGGTCAGGTGATCTTCCAAGCGTTATGTATATTCGTGAGTACGTGCGTTAATTTGATCTAGATTATGCCAAAATCTGCCCTAAAAGTGAGTTTGATCGTTCATTAACGTGATAGAACTGCAGTTGTCTAGTCATAGCTTTGGAGAGGATCCAGGCTTTGAAAATCGGCAGATAAGGTAGAGTTTCAAATCTCTGTTTTTATGGGAGAAAATTGAACTTGTGATTTTTACCATGATTTTCTAATCATTATGAACTTTTGAACTGGTGTGGGAGATTTAATATGAATATTCATACCTCTTTTATATTATTATTTTGTTATGTTACGTTTGCCATATCTTGGCTATGCATTTTACACTTTCCATTATTGTGTTTTGCATTTCATATATTTTTGGGAGTTTTCTATCATGTTTAATTCTTTCGACAGATGTCTGTGGACAGATGTCATGTGGACAGGTGGACTGTGTGGACATGCAAGTCATTTGAATGTTTTGGTAGACTGTTTTTTTTTGATGACTTTTAGTTATTGATTTGGGAGTATGTGTGATTTTGGATATTTTCAGGCTATTAGCCATAATGAGACTTCTTTAATCAGAAGTGTTTTGCAGTTTAGAGTTTAGTTATCTGACTCGATAATTCATTTATTATGCATTTTAATCTTTGCTTTGTTTTATTCATTTCTTGTTGGGTTATTTGAATAATAAACCTATTTTTGTAGAAACTTGTGTTTTTCTTTAAATAGTCCATTTAATTGATTTGGTGAGAATGAGTGAGGTTAGGGTGGGTGAGCTTTGGATAAAGAGAGAGAGAGAGCGATGAGAGAGAGAGAGAGAGAGAGAGAGAGAGGAGAGAGAGAGAGAGAGAGAGAGAGAGAAAGAAGAGAAAAAATGTGTGTTATCATGGGTGAACCTTTTCATACGTCTTTTTCCTGAAGAAAGATCGTTAGATCACGTTACGTACACTTTCAAAAAAGTGTTAATTCTGTTCCTGTTACAGAATTTAATGGTGGCAGCGGGTGTCTTTTGATTTTAAATGGGGCAGCTTGATTTTAATGTCTTTAATGATGGCGAAAGAGGAGATTACTAATAGACTAATTGGTAACGTTGATACCCAAGGCGACTGGGCGTGACCTCGTGATGAGAGCTGGCGACCACTCAGTCTTAAGAATGACTTTCATAGGTGGGTCGTGATTACGTGTGAAATACGGGGAAATCTTTTTTTTTTTTTTTCGTTTCTATTCGAGTACTGGGAGTGGGGAGTTGTGAAATAGATCTGGATGATCTCTAGAGCAATTTTGGGGTTAACAAAATACCCAAATAAGTGTGAATAGTGGCGATTGTGAGTTAATTACGCAAAGTGATGATTCAACAAAAATCACGCTGGTGTTTTCTTTTGCTTCGTCTTCGAGTGGGTGACGTCACAGGTTGCAAGCTCTGTTTTCTGTTAGATCAGGATAGCTGCTCCGTTTTCTGTTTCAAAATTGGTAAGTACCCCATTCTCGTAAGTTGCGCAGAACTCCGTTTTCTGTTCTTCTTTTAGAGGGGGTAACTTTTGCCTTTCTCTAGTGTTCTTTTTGGTTTCTTTTTTTATGTTGTTACGCTCAGGGCGTGTGATTACTCACAAAAATGCCGGACGATGCAGCAAGCACATCCCAATCAATTGTGGTGCATAAAGTGACGAACATTAGTGCGGAATTACAAATTTTAAAGGGTTAGTTGATGGAAGCCAACCCAAAATATAGAAACTTTCATTGAGTCAGTGAACAATTATCTGAATTCCAAGAAAATTACGAATGGCGCTGAAGCTTTAACAGAGGCTAAATCATTTCTGGATTTAGATAAAGGAGATATTGGGAAACGAGCACGCAGTTTCGGGTTCAGAAGGTGTAAAACTTGGAATGAACTGCAGAAATTTCTACGAGCTACTTATGGCGGAGTTCAACGTGAATGTGCAGTTCGGAATTTGCGAGAGTTTCTCAAAATAAAGAAAGGGCAATGATTCACTAGTCACATACAGTGCGAATTTATTTGATGCAGTAGTTGAGTTAAAGAAATCTATAACAGGTTCTCCATGGGTAACTGGAAATAATATCTCCTTAGATAATTTTGAAAGATTGTTACACTTTGCTTGCCTTTTAACGTCGGTCCCAGATGTAATTGTAGATAGTTTTGATAAGAGAATTGATCAGGATACAGACGAATCCTTTTTGTTTGCACAGATTAACAAAAATCTATCAAAATGCCCGACACTGGACAGTAGTTTTGTACAGGGAGGTGCAAAGATGTCAGCTGCGGTTTCCAAACCACAGAATAATGATAGTCGCCTCGCATTCGGGAAATGATGCAACAGCGAAGACATGTGCACGAGTAGAATCGAAGAAAATTCCAGAGAGATCAGTCACAACGATACGTTGTTTTAATTGTGATAAAATAGGACATAGTAAATCAAATTGCAGAGTGAGATATTGTTCAGTTTGCAAATCTTCAGATCATGGATGGAGATTTTGCCCAGCCACAAAGAATAGAGATTATTCAGGAAGTCACGGGGAGGTTTTTCTAGATATGACAGGAGAATTCCACATGATGCAAGTTCTAGATACACAAAGGAACAGCAGAATTTTCACAAGATAAGTTCGAAAACGGACACAGGATAATGACTAATCAGGTCTTAGAGTCACTAGAACCTAGGCCGATTGTACGTGGATTCTCTAATGGCAATGAAATTTCTATTTTCATTGATTCTGGTAGCTCAGTTAACTTAGTAAATGCTGACCTTTTTCACTCGAGGTTTCCAGAGTGCAAATTAGTCCCTTCTAGTGAGACAGTGTGTGATGTACAAGCGAGGAAACTGAATATTTTAGGTTCGTCATTTCTTACGCTTTGTATCGGTGGAAAGACAATAGTAGAATCATTTTTGGTCATAGAAGGATTAGCCTTAGGTGAAATGGTTTTGCTAGGACACCCTTCTTGTATGCGACATAACATCAACATTCTTACGGGAGTTCAGGGGATTACAATAGGTGAGTCAGGTTGTTTTGTTCCATATATACACAGGAAAAAACTTGTGAGAAACCTAAGACACAGTCTGAGACATGTGTAACACAGTCATTAGAGAGTGAAGATATTCCGCAAAGATCTTTCAAAGGATTTTTGTTGGAAGATATTGAATTGCAACCGCGAGTTCCTACATTGGTTAAAGTGTCGCTGAAAGAGAAAAAGTTTCCTTCTCAAGTGTGCGTTGTTGAGGGAACCGAGAAATTCAAAGACGTTGTGAGTACGGTGTCAGTGAATGAAATTTCAGTCGCAGGCGTGACTTCAGTAGAATTAGTTAGCTATCAAGACTCAGTGAAAAAATATCACAAGGGTACTTATGTAATTGATTTTGAAGAGTTTAATGAAGAGCATAAATTAGTGAGTTTTTGTGGAGACGGGAATATGTTTCCTAACGAGGAGCAACAGTTCCGAAGTCAGGTTCTGCATGAACATTTGGCTAAAGTTGATTATCCTGAGTATTCAGATAAAGTAGAGAAAGTGTTGAAAGAATATCTAGATATCATTGCTTTGAAGGGAGATAAATTAGGAGTTACAGATGTTTTAGAACATTCAATCCGCCTAGAAAAGGGTACAAATCCCATATATATTCCAGCATATCGAATTCCTTTTAAGATCAGAGAAGAAGTAGAAAAAGAAGTTCAGAGGTGGGAGTCGGAAGGCATTATCAGACCGTCCAATTCTCCGTTTAATTTTCCTTTGCTTGCAGTTCCTAAGAAAGACGGTAGTATCAGAGTTTGTGTAGATTTTCGTAAATTGAATGAAAAAACATGCCCAGATAGATATCCGGTAGCTTGTTTGCCTGATTTGTTTGTTGAGATCGGTGGCAAGAATATATATTCATCTATAGATCTTATGCAAGGGTTTTACAGGTTCCCCTTTGTGAGAGTAGCCGTAAATATACAGCATTTTCGGTACCAAAGGGACATTACGAGTTTAATAGGATGCCTTTTGGATTACAAGGGTCCCCAATAACATTTACTAGACTGGTTAACACAGTACTTCATGGCTTGTTAGGAAAGTCGGTGTTTGTGTACATGGATGACATTCTCATATGCACAGATACAATTGAAGAACATCTAAAGGTGTTAAAAGAAGTCCTCAAGCGATTACGGTTCGCTGGATTAAAGGTCAAATTGGCCAAATGTGAGTTTCTGAAGAGAAAAATTGTCTATTTAGGACATGTTATCTCTAAAGAGGGAGTTAGAGTGAATGATGAGAAAGTTAAAGCCATTGTGAATTTTCCAGTTCCCAAAACCAGGAAACAGATTCGTTCGTTCCTAGGTATGTCGGGTTTCTTTCGCCGTTTTGTGCGGAATTTTTCTACAATAGCGTCTCCATTGACAGATTTGTTACGAGAAGACGTTAAGTTTGTTTGGGGTGATAGTCAACAATTAGCTTTTGAGAAGCTTAAGAACGCTTTGGTGAACCCACCAGTTTTGAAGTTTCAGATTTTAGTCAACCGTTCACCTTAGTGACTGACGCGAGTCAGGAAGGTATAGGTGCGTGTTTGATGCAGAAATTTGAGGGGAAATTACACCCAATTGCTTTTTATAGCAGAAAGTTCAAAACGCGTGGTAGTAACGAAAGGCTGATGTCAGTTGTGGACAAGGAGGCTTTCGCAGTCGTCTCTAGCCTTGTTCATTTTAAGATGTTGTTGTTGGGAAATAAAGTTGAGATTTTTACAGATCATCAACCGTTGTTAGAGCTTTTAATAAGCCAAATTTGTCGCCCAAGAGAGCACGTTGGTTCCTAACATTGAGAGATTTTGATGCAAACCTCAAATACATTGAAGGTAAGCATAATGTAGTTGCAGATGCATTGAGCAGATATTTTCCGGGTCGAGGATGAGGAAATACACACCGAATCCTGTGTGGGAGAAGAGAGTAAATATTTGGTGTCTAATGTCTCTGATATTAGTAGTTCTGAGAGATCGCATGTAGAGGACATACACGTTTCTACAGTGCATACTTCGGGGAGAAATAGTGAGTCGGCAGTCTCGGGAGAGATTGTTATTCGTGATAGTGAGAGTAACGCAGTGTGTTATATTACGGGTGAAAATGTCACTTGGGACATAGGCTTGCTGGAACAAAAGCAAGATGAAGATAAATTGTTGTCAGATGCTAAGGCATTTCTTAAGGGAGTTTCACCGAAGAAAGGGTATAAGTTGCCTTTTTCTGGTCTAGAGTTGGAGAATAATTTATTGGTGAGAAAAGTTAAGTATAACTTGCGAAGTACTCGAAGCATGGGTGAGATTACACAAATCATCGTGCCAGAGAGTCTAGTACCACAAGTTCTAGACATTGTACATTGTAAATTTGGTTCTCCTCATTTAGGTGTGGGACAAGACGTATGAAAACGTCAGGTCAAAGTTCTTTTGGAAAAATATGTTTTCCGCAGTAGAAGCCTTTGTGAAGAAGTGCGCTATTTGCAATGCGAATAAGCCAGCGACGACAGTGTCGTGTCGTTTGGGTTCATATCCCATACCACATAGGCCGTTTCAGAGAGTGCATATGGATATTCTGGGTAACTTCTCAGAGTCCGCTTATGGTTATAGACATTTATTAGTAGTTGTTGATGAGTTGACTCGCTTTGTCGAGATTTTCCCACTGAAATACAAATCAGCTGAGGAAGTTGCTATAGCGTTCTTTAAGGGGATAATTTGTCGATATGGTGTTCCTGAATGTCTGATCACAGACAATGGTAGGGAGTTTATTAATAAGACTTTAGACGGTCTTGCTAATTTGTTGGGAATAAAGAAAGTATCTATAATCCCGTATAGACCTGAAGCAAATGGGTTATGTGAGAGGGCGAATCGGAAAGTAATCGAAGCTTTGCGCATGACGGTGGGTGGTTCCGATACACATTGGGACAGATCTTTGGATGAAGTGCGATATAGTATCAATACTATGATGAATGACACAATTAAGATATCTCCAGCAGAAGCTTTGTATGGGTACAAGTTGAAAGGACCTTTTGATTTGTTACCAGAGCGAGTTCAGGGTGATGTTACGGTCACTTCGTTGATAAATACAGCGAGAGAAAGATTTGCACGTATCAGTAAAGAACTTGAACTTAGTTCGCGTGCAATGGTAGAGAAAAGTAACGCGAAATCGAGGGGAGTAGCTTTTTCGATGGGTGATAGAGTGTTTGTTAAAGTGAATGTTCGGAATGATCTGAATTATAAATTAAGTCCGAAGTTCCACGGACCTTTTGAGATTGTAGAGATCAAAAGAGGGAATAGATTTGTAGTTAAAGATGTAAATACTGGAGTGACGAAATTGACCCATATTTCGAAGTTAAAGAAAGTTGGGATGTAATGGAACATTTGTATATAGTTATGTAGTGGAACGTTTGTATATAGTTAGAGGGATAAATGGGTTGATGTTTGTATATATATGATATTTATTTATTTTTTTTTTTTTGTCTCTTGTTCATTTTAGATGTTGAAGTTCTTAATCATTTGTTTTCGAATGATTTTAGGAATTGAGACATGGGCTAATTTCATACGAGATTTGACCCGTGTGTTAGTGTGTTATGGTTTATTGTGTTATGATGTGTTTTGTCATCTGACGCAATATGTGTGTTTGTTTAGGATTTTTTTTTTTTTGGAGGTACTTAGTATATCGGACCGAACAAGTCTGATCTTTTTTTTTTTAATGGTTGGGAGATCGTATTTGAGTATTTGGATTTTTTTTCAGTTTTTTTTTTTAAATGAAGGGAGCTGTATTGTGAGTAATTGTAGTTGTTAAGATCATGGGAGCGATTGCCATTACGTCAATTGCTATTTTGTTGAGAATTAGTCAGGTGTTGCGAAATATTTGCTAACCGGAGTAGAACTTTCATGTCTTTTACGAGATATGATACCTTTTAGTGTTTGGATAGGATTCTCGAGTTTTTTTTTTGTTGGATAGAATTTTTTTATGAGTGAGTTCCGTAGAGTTATTGTGTGCTTAGTAGTGAGTTGACTGTGATTATTCTGAGATACACACTTGGAATTAGTTCACATTGTGAGTGTTTGACTTTTGCATTAGTAGTTTTGTTTGGTTCAGTAACATGAAACCTTTTTGTTATTAGACCTTTTTCGAGTGCTTTTGGGAGACTCAGTAGTGACATGGGATAGATTAGAGACCATGTTCATTTTGGGAGATCAATATCAAGGTTCGGGAGTTGATTATAAGACAAGTTGTACTTTAGTTAGAGAGAAGTATGTGTGTGACAGTAGTATTTTCCAGTTGCGAGTTGTGTCTGTGGGTGGTTGTGAATTATCATTAGTTCATGGACAGACTCCGACAGAATGTGACTTTAGACAGTTCCTGCGAGATTACCACATTGAGTCCACCAGTACCCTTCCTGCCGTGTTTTGCAAGGAGTATGCAGTTACAATGATGTGCCAGAACAACAAGTCGACATCATTCGTTCTTCGAGGGTCCAAGCTGTTCGACTCATCCTGCAGAATCCTGTCTACGGACTTTCTCGTACTTAGCCGTGCTGTATTCAACAGTTCCGAGAAGATAATTATGCGTCATACGCATAACGAGCATTTGGTAGTGGCGGTACCTACAACCAAGGTGCCAATGACTGTTCCACCGTTGGAAGACATTGACGATTCCGTGATGTTCCAGTATCAGGAATATATTATGCCGACAATTTTAATTGTCTTAATAGCTATTTTACTGATAATTCTTGTTGTGGGGGTAGTAAAAAGCTTATTCGTGTTTGTAAGATTACATGTAAAGGCTCTAAGAACACAACCCCAGTGACTTTGGAAGTGCGTCATGAGAGCAGTCCTTAAAGCTGCAGTGCAGTAGACATTGCTAATTGAGCATAGCCTATTCTGTTATGTTTTATACATATGCTTTTGTTTTAGTTTGCCGTTAAGGAGAGCGAGACGCTCTTATGTGGTGGCCGAGCTCTATTTAAAAATATGGCTGCTACAATTTTATATATGCATTTCATAGCTTCAATGCTTTAAGATGTGATGAAAGAATTTTGGAGTCAGATGGTACTGATGGAAGACGTCAGTTGCAAAATCTTTGTATTCAGCAAATAGTTTGATTCCTCAGCTCTCTGCGCAAGATGCTCAGCAATATTGGCGATCAGGTGATCTCCGGAGTGTTATGTATATTCGTGAGTACGTGCGTTACTTTGATCTAGATTATGCCAAAATCTGCCCTAAAAGTGAGTTTGATCGTTCATTAACGTGATAGAACTGCAGTTGTCCAGTCATAGCTTTGGAGTGGTTCCAGGCTTTGAAAATCGGCAGATAAGGTAGAGTCTCAAATCTCTGTTTTTATGGGAGAAAATTGAACTTGTGATTTTTACCATGATTTTCTAATCATTATGAACTTTTGAACTGGTGTGGGAGATTTAATATGAATATTCATACCTCTTTTATATTATTATTTTGTTATGTTACGTTTGCCATATCTTGGCTATGCATTTTACACTTTCCATTATTGTGTTTTGCATTTCATATATTTTTGGGAGTTTTCTATCATGTTTAATTCTTTCAGATGTCTGTGGACAGATGTCTGTGGACTGAATAACATGTGGTAGACTTTTTTTTTGACATGACTTTAGTTATTGATTTGGGAGTATGTGTGATTTTGGGGATTTCCAGGCTATTAGCCATAATGAGACTTCTTTAATCAGAAGTGTTTTGCAGTTTAGAGTTTAGTTATCTGACTCGATAATTCATTTATTATGCATTTTAATCTTTGCTTTGTTTTATTCATTTCTTGTTGGGTTATTTGAATAATAAACCTATTTTTGTAGGAACGATTGTGTTTCTTTAAATAGTCCATTTAGTTGCTTTGAGAGAATGAGTGAGGTTAGGGTGGATGAGCTTTGGTAAACAATGAGAGAGAGAGGGATTCGGGAGAGAGAGAGAGAGAGAGAGAGAGGAAAAAAATGCGAGTGTGATCATGGGTTGAACCTTCATACATCTTTTTTCCTGAAGTAGATTGCTAGGATTACGCTACGTACACTTTCAAAAAAAGTGTTGATTCTGTTCCTGTAACATATATATATATATATATATATATATATATATATATATATATATATATATATATATATATATATATATATATATATATATATATATTTATTTATTTATTTATTTATTTATTTATATCTATACAGTATATATATTCTTCAAAATTTTATTTTTTTTATAGTGCTAATTGTTCAGTGAGGCTTTGGCTCTACGGTAGGTGTGCTGCTTGACACTTTTCAAGTTTTATTTATTCATTTACCTGCCTAACTCCTTTCAACTTTTTAGGTCTTCAGTGTGATTAATAATAATAATAATAATAATAATAATAATAATAATAATAATAATAATAATAATAATAATAATAATAATAATAATAATACGTAATTTTCCAAGTCATGAAAACTGTAAAAAGTAAAAAACTTCCACCAAAATTCTCTGATCACCCGGATACACTTAAATGAGCACAAATCTTTCTCAATCCTATTATTACTGTGTAATAATAACTACTGTTGAATAGGATGGCTGTATTATTTTATAAGGAACACTGACAATACTATATAAAATTATTTCAAATACTGCAGATATCCTAGCTAATAGGAATTGCTTAAGAGAGGGTCTCCTTTCTTATAATAATAATAATAATAATAATAATAATAATAATAATAATAATAATAATAATAATAATAATAATAATTTTTTCACAGAAAATACAGCTAATATTTAAAACATAGCAAACAAATCTCTGTAAAAAGCAATTATTACTCAGGATTTCCTTAATGTTTTTTTGGGAAATAATGTTATTCATCCATTTCCTATTATTCCAGATCTAAAATATAAAGAGAAAACGTTTTCGAACCAGTGGGGTCTAACGGATATCAGATTTATTTCGCAATTCAACAACGGGACTTCGTGAAAATTCCGTTACTGAAACTTATTAAGCATTAAAACTTCCTTCATTTGATTTGGTACATTTCACGGATTGGTCGGGGGAGGGGGCATTATGAAACTTGAGTATATGTCACTTTCCAGCATTTTATTTTTTTGGGACAGGACAGAGTTTTACTAATATCGAGATACCACTTTAGTGTTAAGGGTTTATTTGCATATATTTTGTTATTTTAGTTGTCTTTTTTATTTGTTCTTGACAGCATTAAACTTCTGCTCGAAAGCAAGAGAAATCTTATAACCCAAAGCTAAAGTTAGAAGTGAGTCCGGAATCTGCTTACCATTCGACATTTAATCTTCTTAACTATATAATTACCTTGCACATAATAAAAAATTAGGAAAGTAAAAATCTTTATCAATTTTGCCCTTGTTAAGCAAATTCCTTTCTGTGCGAAAGATATATAAAAATCAGTGGAAGTATTTGCAGCATTTAAAATGCCATTCAGCAGAAGATAATCTCTGTATTGTAAATGCAGCAGTTTTCTCATAACGACTGATTCAGAAAAACATATAAGATGTACAAAGGTTTAAAAGGTAATTTTGTAACAGAGTGATTACCCATTAAGAAATTACATTTCCGAGAAGAGCTTTCTCATAAATAAGAAAGACTTGCATCAACAGAAAGGAGGAGCAATGAATTGTTACTTATATCAGATTCTGGCGTCGTATTCTCTTGTTTCCGAGAATTTTCATCACTTCAAGAGAGGCATGAGGTCAGTATTCCCCTTCGGAAAAAGTTGTAATTCTTTGTGAACAGATCTCGTAAAAGCCTTCCATGTACAACAGTGCATTTGCTCTATGTCAGTAGATGACTAAATTTAGGTTTTCTAGACACACGCCATAAGTTCTCAGATTACGTAAAATATTTTCATTTTGATACACAAACGTCAATCCCTCAAAAGCTACGAGTTTTATACGTTCAATTAACTGGGGTTATATATATATATTATATATATATATATATATATATATATATATATATATATATATATATATATATATATATATATATATATATATATATACATTTTTATCACATACATACACATTTATTATAATACATACACACATATTTATATATATATATATATATATATATATATATATATATATATATATATATATATATATATTATATTACTAAAAGGACCTCACTGAAACTGGATGGCATCTAATGAAGTATTCATTCAGAAAAAGTTACAAGCTTTCTTGGACAAACAGTCCACATTATCAAGTATCCGTACAGTGACCAGACGCGTAGTCCAGCTGTATTTATATCTGTGTGCTGGGTACTTTTAATCCTATAATCGCCTAGCTCCTCCTGTGTGATACCCCAACCCCTCGTGACCTTGGCCTTTCTCTGCCCGCTTCTTCTTCCAGGGGCTCGTTTTCGGTGCGTCCTTCTTGCGTTTTTCCTTCGTTTCCTTGCTACTGTGGAGTGTACGATTTTTCTAGATATGCTATCTTCAAAGCCGTTTCCGGTGTTCCCTGCCACTGTGTTGTTAGTGCATGTTATGAAGGCATTCTCTAAACCCAGTCTGGCCGTTTTGTTGGTGTTCCTGTACAGAAAACTCATATTTTCACATTCTATTGTAAGGTCATTTTCCCAACAGTGTTTGGCAACTGCCGACGTCTGATTAGCCTTATGTTCTGCAGGTGTGGTTTGCTTCGCTCTTTACATGATTTGCCAGTTTCGTCATAGTACCCATCTTCTAAGTCGAGACACGCTGTCATATATAGCCCCCCCCCCCCACCTCTAATCTCTTCCCCCTCTGCCGACTTTTTGTTTCTAACTATTTTATTCCTAATGGTGTTTTTGTAGCTGCCTATCAATATGAAATTATCTAGCTTTCGGTTGATGGGTGCAATAGAGTTGTCCGGGACTGTAATTATTTTCTTCCCTACCAAATGTTCTTTTTCTATCCTTTCTCTCTCCCCAAAATAGTTATTCCTTGCCTTTATGAGTGCCCACTCCCATCAATACTTAGGGTATCCTAATCTCCTAAAACTCTCCCTCAGGTATTCCAGATCTTCATCGAAGAATTCGGGACTGCAAATCCTATAAGCCCTAATGGCCAACCCAGTCATTACTCCTATTTCCTATGACTGGAGAACCTATGTATATATGAATTGGTGTGTGTCTTCTTCCTGTATACCTTGAATTTTAAATTTTCCCCTTCCCTCTTTACCATGGCATCCAAGAAAGGAATTTCTCCCTCCTCTTCTTCTATTGTGAACTTGATGTGTTTATTTAGTTTATTTACGTTTTCTAGGAAATTGTGTAGATCTTCCCTTTCTCCCTTATAAATAAACGAGATGTCATCCACGTATCTTACCCATTTTACGGTATCTAAGTTCCCTTTATTTACTTTGCCCACCTCTTCCGTCCCAAACCATTCCATGAAGATATTAGCTAGGACTGGTGAAAGACTCGAACCCATGGCCACGCCATTTTTTTGTATATAGTGGTTTTCGCCCCACTTGAGCACATTAACGCTGAGGGCCGCTGTTAGCAGTTTTATTAAAACGTTATGATCTAGGTCGCATGTATAAACTCCTTCCTCCATATTCTTTTTTATTATTTTCATCGTCGCCTTGACTGGTACGTTGGTGAACAGGGAAGTTACACCCAAACTTGCAAATTTTCAGTCTTTTGCGTTGATTTTAGATAATTCACCTATAACTGTTCACTAACGTGCTAGTCAAGACGACGATGTAAGTAATAAAAAAGAATATGGAGGAAGGGGTTTATACATGCGATCTAGATCATGACTTTTTAATTCTACTAATGCACAGAACAATTTGTATGTGATAAAATTCAATATATATATATATATATATATATATATATATATATATATATATATATATATATATATATATATATTTATATATATATTATTATTTATGATACCAAATTTTCTTTTAGTTGGAAAATAATTATCTAGGAGGATTCCATTTATTAAAACCATTTTTTTTTACACACACACGTATATATATATATATATATATATATATATATATATATATATATTGATATATATATATATATGTATATATGTATATATGTATATATATATATATATATTTTTATTTATTATATATTATATATATATATTTATATATATATATATATATATATATATATATATATATATATATATATATTTATATTTATTTATAAAAAACTATTTATATATATATATATATATATATATATATATTATTATATATATATATATATTATATATATATATATATAATCTTGCATATATATATTATATATATTATATATATATTTTATATATATTGTGTGTGTGTTTTTGCGTGTGTTTATATGTATGTATGTATACATGCCTTTAGTAATAGAATCCTCCTAGGCAATTATTTCCCAACTGAAAGAATGTTTGGTGACACAAAATAAACTATGGAGTGAAATTACCACATTGTTCATCGTCTTCACAGAGTTCAAGTGAATTTAGTTTTTGAAAAAGATATTAAATATTGCGATTTTTATAATATTCTAATTTCTAATACTCTCACATTTAAGTATCTGGCGATTAACATTGACAATTGACTCCAAGTGAAAATAAAACGGAATATCTTTGTTAATCTTGAGTATCGCGACGCAAAGCTCCTACAAACACTTGTGGAAGTAATGATCGACTTTTCTGAATGCGAAGGAAGTTTATCAGTAAAACGGAAGTTCACTTTCCTCTTGCAACATCTGGAACATAAAGTTTATGCGTTGAAGACTTGCGTCTCTTAGATAAATGTCAGGAGAAACTTTATTTAGAGGAGAGAGAAGAGAGAGAGAGAGATTTTATTTAGAGAGAGACAATTAAAACCGAACAAAAACTAGGGGAAAAATTAAGACCTGCAGGTAGGCTTCTTATATTTCTAACAAGTGTATTATTTTGTTACCTTTGACAACAAACAGTATGTCTTGAAAGGTTAGGGCTGACAGTTTGACTTAATGGCATTCCAAAGAATCATACTGTTATTTATTTGATTTACTTTCATATTTAAATGTTAGGTTATTTAAAAATTAAATATTAACAGAATAAAATACTAAATAGCTTTCAATCGAAAGGATATTTCTC
>NC_089752.1:60667819-60692819 GCF_040412425.1 Macrobrachium rosenbergii
TATATATATATATATACATTTATATATATATATATATATATATATATATATATATATATATATATATATATATATATATATATATATATATATATATATATATATATATATATATATATATATATATATATATATATATATATATATATATATATATATATATATATATATATATATATATATATATATATATATATATATATATATATATATATATATATATATTCACATATGAGCTGACACTTACATGACAGCAGACATGTTGGAAATACAAAAAGGGTAAGCATTAAAGGAGGAGTCTTCAAATGAGATAAGGTAAGGTGAGGATGGGCTGGTGTTATGTGACAGCGTACATGTAAGAATGCAAAGGAGCAAGCATCAGCGGGAGGCCCACATCAGATAAGGTAAGGTGAAGATGGGCTGGCACTATGTGACGGCATAAATGTTCAAGATGCAAATGGGCAAGCATCAGGGGTAGGCTCACATCAGATAAGGTAAGGCGAAGATGGGCTGGCACTAGGTGACAGCATACATGTTGGAAGTGGAAAGGGGCAAGCATCAGGGCAAGGCTCATGTCAGATAAAGTAAGTAAGGCAAAGATGGGCTGGCACTAAGTGACTGCGTACATGTTCGAAATGCAGAGGGGCAAGCATCAGGGGAAGGCTCACATCAGATAAGGTAAGGCGAAGACGGGCTGGCACTACGTGACAGCGTACATGTTCGAAATGCAAGGGGGCAAGCACCAGGGGGAGGCCCACATCAGATAAGGTAAAGCGAAGATGGGCTGGCACTACGTGACAGCGTACATGTTCGAAATGCAAAGGGGCAAGCATCAGGGGGAAGCCCACATCATATAAGGTAAGGTGAAGATGGGCTGACACTAAGTGACAGCGTACAGATTCGAAATGCAAAGGGGCAAGCATCAGGGGGAGGCCCACATCAGATAAGGTAAGGCAAAGATGGGCTGCAACTATGTGATAGCATACATGTTCGAAATGCAAAGGGGCAAGCATCAGGGGAGGCTCACACCAGATAGGGTAAGGCGACGATGTGCTGGCGCTATGTGACAGCGCAAATGTTTGAAATGTGAAGGCCCATATCAGATAAAGTAAGGGGAAGATGGGCTGGCACTACGGACAGCGTACATGTTCGAAATGCAAAGGGGCAAGCATCAGGGGGAGGCCCATATCAGATGAGGCAAGGCAAAGATGGGCTGGCACTAAGTGACAGCATACATGTTCGAAATGCAAAGGGGCAAGCATCAGGGGGAAGTTCACATCAGATAAGGTAAGGCGAAGATGGGCTGGCACTATGTGACAGGGTACATGTTCGAAATGCAAAGGGGCAAGCATCAGGGGGAGGCTCACATCCGATAAGGTAAGGTGAAGATGGGCTGGCACTATGTGACAGCGTACATGTTCGAAATGCAAAGGGGCAAGCATCAGGGGAGGCCCACATCAGATAAGGTAAGGTGAAGATGGGCTGGCACTACGGACAGCGTACATGTTCGAAATGCAATGGGGCAAGCATCAGGGGGAGGCCCATATCAGATGAGGTAAGGCAAAGATGGGCTGGCACTAAGCGACAGCATACATGTTCGAAATGCAAAGGGGCAAGCATCAGGGGGAAGTTCACATCAGATAAGGTAAGGCAAAGATGGGCTGGCACTACGTGACAGGGTAAAAGTAAGTATATCTTAGTTTTACCAGACCACTGAGCTGATTAACAGCTCTCCTAGGGCTGGCCCGAAGGATTAGACTTATTTTACGTGGCTAAGAACCAACTGGTTACTTAGCAACTGGGCCTACAGCTTATTGTGGAATCCGAACCACATTATAGCGAGAAATGAATTTCTATCACCAGAAATAAATTCCTCTAACTCTTTATCAGCCGGTCAGTGGAATTGAACTCCGGCCCATCGAGTGACAGTCTGAAGCTCAACCGACTCAGCCAAGGGAGAGATTATGTGACAGGGTACATGTTCGAAATGCAAAGGGGCAAGCATCAGGGGGAGGCTCACACCTGATAAGGTAAGGTGAAGATGGGCTGGCACTATGTGACAGCGTACATGTTCGAAATGCAAAGGGGCAAGCATCAGGGGAGGCCCACATCAGATAAGGTAAGGCGAAGATGGGCTGGCACTACGTGACAGTGTACATGTTTGAAATGCAAAGGGGCAAGCATCAGGAGGAGGCCCACATCAGATAAGGTAAGGCAAAGATGGGCTGGTTCTACATGACAACTTACATGTTGGAAATGCAAAGGGGCAAGCATCAGGGGGAGACTCACGTCAGATAAGGTAAGGCGAAAATGGGCTGGCACTGCATGACAGCGTACATGAATGAAATGCAAAGGAGCAAGCATCAGGGAGAGGCCCACATCCGATAAGGTAAGGTGAAATGGGCTGGCACTACGTGACAGCGTACATGTTCGAAATGCAAAGGGGCAATCATCAGATAAGGTAAGGCGAAGATGGGCTGGCACTAAGTGACAGCGTACTTGTTTGAAAAGCAAAGGGACAAGCCTCAGAGGGGACCCCCATGAGATGAGGTAGGGCAAAGATGGGCTGGCACTGCGTGACAGTGTACGTGAACGAAATACACAGGGACAAGTATCAGGGAGAGGCCCACATCCGCTAAGGTAAGATGAAATGGGCTGGCACTACGTGACAGCGTACATGTTCGAAATGCAAAGGGGCAATCATCAGATAAGGTAAGGAGAAGATGGGCTAGCACTAAGTGACAGCGTACTTGTTTGAAATGCAAAGAGACAAGCATCAGGGGAGACCCACATTAGATAAGGTAGGGCGAAGATGGGCTGGCACTGCGTGACAGTGTACATGAACAAAATGCAAAGGGGCAAGCATCGGGGAGAGGCCCACATCTGATAAGGTAAGGTGAAAGGGCCAAGTACTATGTGACAGCGTACATGTTCGAAATGCAAAGGGGCAATCATCAGATAAGGTAAGACGAAGATGGGCTGGCCCTAAGTGACAGCGTTTTTGTTTGAAATGCAAAGGGACAAGCATCAGGGGAAGCCACATCAGATAAGGTAGGGCGAAGATGGGCTGCCACTGCGTGACAGCGTACATGAACGAAATGCAAAGGGGCAAGCATCGGAGTGGGCTCACATCAGATAAGATAAGGCGAAGATGGGCTGGCACTACATGACAGGGTACATGTTCGAAATGCAAAGGGGCAAGGATCAGATAAGGTAAGGCAAAGATGGGCTGGCACTAAGTGACAGCGTACATATTGGAAACGCAAAGGGGCAAGCATCAGGGGAAGGCTCGCATCAGATAAGGTAAGGCGAAGATAGGCTGGCACTAAGTGACAACGCACATGTTGGAAATGCAAAGGGGCGAGCATCAGCGGGAGGCCCACATCAGGTAAGGTAAGGCGAAGATGGGCTGGCACTAAATGACAGGTTACATGTTCGAAATGCAAAGGGGTAAGCATCAGGAATGCTCACATCAGCTAAGGTAAGGTGAAGATGGGCTGGCACTATGTGACAGCGTACATGTTCAAAATGTAAAAGGGCAATCATTAGGGGGGAGGCTCACATTAGATAAGGTAAGGCAAAGATGGGCTGGCACTACCTGACAGCGTACATGTTTGAAATGCAAAGAGGCCAACATCAGATAAGGTAAGGCGAAGATGGGCTGACAAGGTGTGACAGCGTACATCTTGGAAATGCAAAGGGGCAAGCATCAAGGGGAGGCCCACATATGATAAGGTAAGGCGAAGATGGGCTGGCACTATGTGACAGCATACATGTTCAAAATGCAAAGTGGCAACCATCAGGTTAGGTAAGGCGAAGATGGGCTGGCACTAAGTGACAGCGTACTTGCTTGAAATGCAATGGGCAAGCATCAAGGGAAGGCTCGCATCAGGTAAGGTAAGGCGAATATGGCCTGGCACTATGTGACAGCGTACTTGTTGCAAATACAAAGGGGCAAGCATCAGGGGACGGCCCACATCAGATAAGGTAAGGCGAAGATGGGCCGGCACTGCATGACAGCGTACATGAACGAAATGCAAAGGGACAAGCATCAGGGAGAGGCCCACATCCGATAAGGTAAGGTGAAATGGGCTGGCACTACGTGACAGCGTACATGTTTGAAATGCAAAGGGGCAATCATCAGATAAGGTAAGGCGAAGATGGGCTGGCACTATGTGACAGCGTACTTGTTTGAAATTCAAAGGGACAAGCATCAGAGGACACCCCCATCAGATGAGGTAGGGCAAAGATGGGCTGGCACTGCGTGAGAATGTGCGTGAACAAAATGTAAATGGACAAGTATCAGGGAGAGGCCCACATCCGCTAAGGTAAGGTGAAATGGGCTGGCACTACGTGACAGCGTACATGTTCGAAATGCAAAGGGATAATCATTAGATAAGGTAAGGCGAAGATGGGCTGGCAGTAAGTGACAGCGTACTTGTTTGAAATGCAAAGGGACAAGCATCAGGGTAGACCCACATTAGATGAGGTAGGGCGAAGATGGGCTGGCACTGCGTGACAGTGTACATGAACAAAATGCAAAGGGGCAAGCATCAGGGAGAGGCCCACATCCAATAAGGTGAGGTGAAAGGGGCTGGTACTATGTGACAGCGTACATGTTCGAAATGCAAAGGGGCAATCATCAGATAGGGTAAGGCGAAGATGGGCTGGCACTAAGTGACAGCGTTTTTGTTTGAAATGCAAAGGGACAAGCATCAGGGGAGGCCCACATCAGATAAGGTAGGGCGAAGATGGGGGTGCCACTGCGTGACAGCGTACATGAACGAAATGCAAAGGGGCAAGCATCGGAGGAGGCTCACATCAGATAAGGTAAGGCGAAGATGGGCTGGCACTACATGACAGGGTACATGTTCGAAATGCAAAGGGGCAAGGATCAGATAAGGTAAGGCAAAGATGGGCTGGCACTAAGTGACAGCGTACATATTGGAAACGCAAATGGGCAAGCATCAGGGGAAGGCTCGCATCAGATAAGGTAAGGCGAAGATGGGCTGGCACCGAGTGACAACGCACATGTTGGAAATGCAAAGGGGTGAGCATCGGCGAGAGGCCCACATCAGATAAGGTAAGGCAAAGATGGGCTGGCACTAAGTGACAGGTTACATGTTCGAAATGCAAAGGGGTACGCATCAGGAATGCTCACATCAGATAAGGTAAGGCGAAGATGGGCTGGCACGATGTGACAGCGTACATGTTCGAAATGCAAAAGGGCAATCATCAGGGGGGAGGCTCACATTAGATAAGGTAAGGCAAAGATGGGCTGGCACTATGTGACAGCGTACATGTTTGAAATGCAAAGAGGCAAGCATCAGGGGGAGGCCAATATCAGATAAGGTAAGGTGAAGATGGGCTGGCACTATGTGACAGCATACATGTTCGAAATGCAAAGTGGCAACCATCAAATTATGTAAGGCGAAGATGGGTTGGCACTAAGTGACAGCGTACTTGCTTGAAATGCAATGGTGCAAGCATCAAGGGAAGGCTCGCATCAGGTAAGGTAAGGCGAATATGGGCTGGCACTATGTGGCAGCGTACTTGTTGGAAATGCAAAGGGGCAAGCATCAGGGGACAGCCCACATCAGATA
Organism: Macrobrachium rosenbergii; assembly: GCF_040412425.1. Classification (NCBI taxonomy): domain Eukaryota; kingdom Metazoa; phylum Arthropoda; class Malacostraca; order Decapoda; family Palaemonidae; genus Macrobrachium; species Macrobrachium rosenbergii. Next base: position 60,673,423 of record NC_089752.1, read on the forward strand.
AGGTAAGGAAAAGGTGGGCTGGCACTAAGTGACAGCGTACATGTTTTAAATGCAAAGGGGCAAGCATCAGGGAGGCTCACATCAGGTAAGGTAAGGCAAAGATGGGCTGGCACGGCATAACAGCGTACATGTTCAAAATGCAAAGGAGCAAGCATCAGGGGAAGGCTCTTATCAGATAAGGTAAGGAAAAGATGGGCTGGCATGGCGTGACAGCGTACATGCTCAAAATGCAAAGGGGCAAGCATCAGGGGGAGGCTCACATCAGATAAGGTAAGGCGAAGTTGGCTGGCACTATGTGACAGCGTACATGCTCGAAATGCAAAGGGTCAAGCATCAGGGGGAGGCTCACATCAGATAAGGTAAGGCGAAGATGGGCTGGCACTATGTGACAGCATACATGCTCAAAATGCAAAGGGTCAAGCATCAGGGGGAGGCTCACATCAGATAAGTTAAGGCGAAGATGGGCTGGCACTATGTGAGAGCATATATGCTCGAAATGCAAAGGGCCAAGCATCAGTGGGAGGCCCACATCAGATAAGGTAAGGCGAAGATGGGCTGGCAGTACGTGACAGCGTACATGTTTGAAGTGCAAAGGGGCAAGCATCAAGGGGAGGCTCACATCAGATAAGGTAAGGCGAAGATGGGCTGGCACTACATGACAGCGTATGTATTCGAAACGCAAAGGGACAAACATCAGGGGGCCCCACAGCAGATAAGGTAAGGCGAAGATGGGCTGGCACTATGTGACAGTGTACATGTTGGAAATGCAAAGGGGCAATCATCGGGGGTGGGGGGGTGGGCGGCTACTCACATCAGATAAGGTGATGCAAAGATGGTCTGGCACCATGTAACATTGTACATGTTGAAAATGCCCAAATGACAAGCACCATGGGGAGGTTCACATGAGATAAGGCGAAGATGGCCTGGCACTACGTGATAGTGTACGTGTTGGAAAATGCTAAGCAGCTGTGGGAGGAAGATAGACAAGATAAGATAAGATGAAAATTTCTTTAAGAAAAGATAAGGTAAGATAAGATAAGATAAAATAAGATAAAATAAGATAAGGTAAGATAAGATAGGATAACATAAGGCTGTGTATTTTATAGTTCCTTTAGTAAATATAATAGCCACCATGTTACTTCGTATAAAAATTATTTGCGCAAATAATTTTAACAGCAATAACCTGCTCGGGTCACAAATTAATAGCAATTTCCGATATTTACTTAAATTTTTGTGCCTAACTTCTCATCATGATTTCTCTGTTGGTTCTCCAAACCCCAGCGAAAGTTCAAGGATTTTTCTCAAGAAACATAATGAACCAAAAGACTAATCATTTTCAGTAGTAACTTTCGTCGAGTAATTGCCCTCATTATGACGCATAATCTATCGGTAATTACCTTCCCCAAGAAAGAATATATAATCGACTGTTATTTAATGAAGAGTCATTAACGTAATCAGGTGAGGAGCGAAATTTTTCAGCGATTTTACGTTGACCCAGACCTAAAGGCAATTATGGCACCATAAGCAAGTATTTTGTTTTTCTTGTTGCAACGGAATTTTAAGGCAATACGCTAGTCATCTTTAATCATTTAAGCAAACAACTATCCTGAAAGAACTTTTTTATGCAACTGAGTAAATAACATCTTGTGTTGTTCGAACATTTTCAGAATTGTCTTTATCAAATAGGTTTCCTTAAGTCCCCTTGGAAGCTGCACTTCATACGAAATGAATTGAAATTATTAAATTTTCTTATGAACCATTTTTAACAACAGACAATAAAACAATCAAGTTTTTGCAGTGCATGAATTTCGCAGAGAAAGCTTGCGTACAAAAAAATAAAATAAATTTTATCAAGATCAAGATCATTTAAGAGCGAAGACATCTAAGCAGTGCCCTGTTGGCGGTGGAAATAAAAATTGATTTCGACAAGTTCTTGGAGTGATTTCAGTATGATTCCTGCTTTTTTAAAAAACAATATTGACTAAACCTGCTTTGAATCACGTTCTGTTATACTTGTAAGGTTCTGAATACAGCCAAGGCTCAACTTGGGCATATTTGCCTTCAGCAATAAAAGGATAAGCAAGTGCAGCATTTAATCTCCTTGAATCCATGAAGGTCGTAGCAGCTGAGCTTCGCGATCTTGTCTGTAGTTCTGATATATCTTTGTTTGTATGTATATATATATATATATATATATATATATATATATATATATATATATATATATATATATATATATATATATATATATATATATATATATATATACACATATATAATATATATATATATATATATATATATATATATATATATATATATATATATATATATATATATATATATATATATATATATATAATATATATATATATATATATATATATATATATATATATATATATATATATATATATATATATATATATATATATATATATATATATATATATATATATATATATATATATATATATATATATATAAATTATATATATATATATATATATATATATATATATATATATATATATATATATATATATATATATATATATATATATATATTATATATATACAATAAATTCAATAAGTATCCACTTTTATTCTAATTGTTTGTAAATAGGCTGAATGGCTTTGTGTGCTATGCCGGGTTGTAGATGGCTCTGCCCTCCTCCCTTGCGGTTGGTTTCAGCGTTACCACTTTAGTGCGCTCTGCGCTGTTCAGAAGTAAGGATGGACGCACCACTCTCCATTTGCACCAAAGAAGAACAACGCTCTGTAATCCGTTTTTTGTGGTCTGAAGGGGTACCAGGAGCTGAAATCCATAGAAGACTTTCAGTACAATACAAGGGCAATGTTTTGCCACCAAGTAGTGTTTATGAGTGGATTGAGCAGTTCAAAAGTGTTCAGACAAGCGTGGAGGATGAGAAACGCGATGGACGCCCAGCCACAGCCACTACTGACGCTAACATTGAACAAGTCCAAGCCCTTATTCTGAATAACCGACGATTGACTATTGATGAAGTAGCTTATCATATGCACATTAGTCATGGTTCTGCATAAGAAATCGTGCATAACAGGCTCAACTTTCATAAAGTCTGTGCGAGATGGGTCCTAAAACAACTTAGTGACGAACACAAGTGCAATCATTTGAGAATCTGTCAGCACTTACTGGACCGCCATGCTAACTAATGGGATACTTTTTTGAAACGAATTGTCACTGGAGATGAAACATGAATTCATCACTTCGAACCAGAGAGTAAACGCCAGAGCATGGAATAGAAACACCCCCAATCTCCAGTAAAAAAAATAATTCAGGAGTCAACCCTCTGTAGGAAAAGTGATGCTCACAGTTTTTTGGGACTCACGAGGGCCAATTCTGGAACATTACCTGGAAACAGGGTCAACAGTAAACAGTGAATGCTACAGTGATATGCTTATCAACAAGATGAAGCCGGCAATTCGCAACAAACGCTGAGGTCTATTGTCGGAAGGCGTTCTTTTGTTGCATGACAACGCCCGTCCATATACCGCCGCCCACACCATTAACACTCTTCAAGAACTTCATTTCTAGGTGTTGGAACATCCTGCATACAGTCCTGATCTCGCCCCGTCTGATTACCATCTGTTTGGTCCACTTAAGAGGCCGTCGTTTTGTCACCGATCAGCAGGTGAAGGAAGCGGTGCATACGCGGCTCAATGCTCAACAGAAAACGTTTTTTTCTGAGGGTATCAAAAAGTTAGTGCAATGATGGACCAAGTGCATTGAAAAGCAGGGTGACTATGTTGAAAAATGATGTTACTGTAAACTTTGTATTGCTGTTGTATTAAATAAAAAAAATTGGAGTGCGGATACTTATTGACTTACCCTCGTATACGAGTATATAGATAAAAAGGCCCATAAAACACTATTTGAACGTTGCATCCATGTAATTCGAGCACTTCCTTCTGTGCCCCTGATCACTGGTAAACAAATTATACTGCTGTATTACAGTAATAGACATTCATATATATATATATATATATATATATATATATATATATATATATATATATATATATATATATATATATATATATAATATATATATATATATACACCTACACACACACACACACTTCCGAAAGTATTTCCGCTTGGTTGTTTCTTTCACATGCTGCACAATAGTATGATTACCATTTTTTGACAGTTCAGTGCTGTTTGCTTGTCCTAACATTTTATAGAAGTTGACGAAAATAGTTATGATCCGGTCATTTCTTTCTTTTCAAGGTGACATCGAGGTAAACAGAGCCATTTTCGAAACCAACCAAGGTTCGTTCTGTGTCAGTGATCCTCTGAACGCTGAAGAAGGCACTCATAAACTTTTGAAAGGAATATACCTGCAGGAGGGTAGGTGATTTTTCTGGATCGCTGTACACTCGGAAACCACAGTCTCCGACCCACATAGGTCGTGCTCCGAGTTTATGAGCGGGGCCTTTCTGGACGGCGGGCAACGCCAACGATCACGGATTGAAACGCACTCGAGCACTTTTGAACTCTTCCGGATTTGGCTTTAGGTGTTTTTTTTTTATGATTTTGCTGCATATAATGCAAAGCAGTCATGGTATGATTATATAGACAACACTGTGTTGAATTCTACAACCTGTATGATATCGAAACGAAGAAAAAACTGCCGGGTTGTAGTTAGGAAAGCGGGGGTAGAATCTGGCCAGAAAGGCTCAGCTCTTAAACAAGGAGCACGACCTCGGTGGGTCGGAGATTGTGGATTCCGAGAGTAACTGTGCGTTCGTTTGGCTTTGTTTGCTAGCCCCCTCCCCTGCTTCTTATGGATGAGGTTTTCTTCGCGGTACTAATACTTCGTAGCGTTCATTGCATTGCCTACTCTTACTACATGGGTGTTTCTCACTTGAGCTTCGGTGGGGGACGTCGAACGTTTGATTTTACCAAGGATCATGTTTCATCGCCCAATACCAGCGCTAATGTTACCTCAGCTTCGTCTATAGGACGTTATAAGGATTGAAGTATAGGTTGTCAATTACAAAGTTCTTGAATTTTCGATACATTGACATGTTATTTATTTCTGGGGCACTGCGACTCATTTAGTGACAGATTTTTGTAAATGCTGATAAATTTTTTGTGCATCATATTCCTTCTCTGACCGTTGCCCTTACTAGTGCTTTAAAAGTGTCTCATTTAAAGGCTCTTGTGGTGACTGATAGCTATTAATTATTTAAGAGATCTGTATATTTATGAAACGATTTCATACAAAAGGAAGAACTTGCTATGGTGTTAAGAGCAAAAGGTCAAGCCTATATATAGAGATTTACGAATATATATATATATATATATATATATATATATATATATATATATATATATATATATATATATATATTTGTTTTATAAAGTGTATCGTAAATAGTAAAGCCACTGAAACAGTTTGTAATTTGTAAAATATGTCGCGCAGAAAATGTTGGGATTGTTTGATAGGAGTATCGTAAATATTAAAGCTATCACAACTGAGTTAATATATTTTGTAAAGATTTGTTGTGTAGAGAATGTTAATTTCTTAACTAAATTGCTACACTAAAAATCCAGATCATATTTACTCCAGATTATATATATTTCAAACATTTCTAATACCAGCCTAGCAACTAAGAAAATACCATTTAAAAGAGTCATTATAAAAAGACTTGTAATTAATAACAAATAATTTGTTACATAATTGACCAAACCATGAATGCAACAAACTTAGCCTAAAATACCACCGCACATGCTTTACATAATAAAAGAGACTTGACCCCACGTTATAAATCTTTCAAATGACTCAATCCACGCGCTGTAATTTGCTTTTCCTTGGCACTCTGACTCTCAGAACCACTCCAGCAGATTAGTTAATTATCCCCTAAGCAGGTCAGAGCCGGTAATCACTTGCGTAATTGTACACACTGGGCAATACGCAGTGAGGCGAATTAATCCTCGTGATTACGGCCTTGAGCACTTCCTGTGGACACACCCTGAAACACTCCTAACTTGGAGCGAATTAAATGACTGAGAGGAGTCCTCATATTTTATTTTTTTCAGCACAGGGTGGGGATATTTGTACTAATCTATTTTGTTCATTAGCCGCATTATGATGTGAAGTCAAATTACTTATTAAAAGCACAAAGGGAATTCAGTAACAACAAAAAATGCCATAACAGCACACGTCATTCGAGCAATTTCATGATTATAGCCCATATAGGACATATATAGTAGAGAATTTTATGAACATTGTAAATCACCAACTTTGATCAAAACGTAAACTACTTGAAGTTTTACGTAAGTACAAATATATATATATATATATATATATATATATATATATATATATATATATATATATATATATATGTATGTATGTATGTATATATATATATATATATATATATATATATATATATATATATATATATATATATATATATATATATATATATATATATATATATATATAATTATATATATACACACAGGCACACATACACAAGCACACAAACATAATGTATATATATATATATATATATATATATATATATATATATATATATATATATATATATATATAATATATATGTGTGTATTTATTTAAAAATACATATATATGACCCTGCATATGTGCCTGAATTATCTAATGACGTAAAAGTAAGTAAGTATAGCTTAGTTTTACCAGACCACTGAGCTGATTAACAGCTCTCCTAGGGCTGGCCCAAAGGATTAGACTTATTTTACGTGGCTAAGAACCAATTGGTTACTTAGCAACGGGACCTACCGCTTATTGTGGAATCCGAACCACATTATAGCGAGAAATGAATTTCTATCACCAGAAATAAATTCCTCTAACTCTTCATCAGCCGGCGGCGGGAATCGAACTCCGGCCCATCGAATGACGGTCTGAAGCTCAACCAACTCGGCCAACAAAGGGCTTTAATGACGTAAAAATATTGTGCATAGATGATTCATCGCGATTCAGCATTTTAAAGGATGCAGTGACTAATGTTTTGTATTTTCTATTCCCACCCTTTCTCTGGAGCCACCTGTTATCAGGGGAAACAGGTCTTTTTGGAATAATACGATTCACTAACACATTCACGGCCTCTGGGATAAGATAAGATGAGCTTGAAGAAACTTATAAATTCTGTAAAATATCTCGCGCATTCTCCAACACAAGAAATCAATCTAAAACCCGTCTTCCATGTGGATTTGGCGGCCTTTCTCCTCTTCCAAAATTAACCCTCTCTCTTTATTTCTCTTTTCTATTACTTCCTGACGAATAAGATCTGCAGTGCATGACGTTCGCCGAGTCAGCCATTTCGGGGATGAAAAATTTCGAATTCGGAACATTTGCAGTCCGTAAATCGCAGCGCTCTCAGTGTCACGACACTGACGTTAAAGATTTGGATCTCTCCTGACTGAGATAGAAGGAAAGATGCTATTTTTTCTTTATTTTTGCAATCAAATAAATTTTTGGGAATGACAATCATCAGTCTCATAAATGCTATGAAGTCTTTCGATCAGGGTCTTCAAAATTCTCCTCGCATATTAAGGCACCTCAGTTCTGTCCCAAAGATAGGATAAAATTTGCACTGTTCCGTTAAAAACACATTTCCTCTATCAATACGGTAAATGAGAGACCTGGAAGTCATTCGACTGTAGTGGTTTATAGCCTAAGACGAAATGGATAGGAGCTAGCACCCTCATTCACAAATGAACTGCTGAAAACGGAAGGTGAACGCCCTCTTGAGCAAATGGTATGGGCGTATATTAGCAGTTGAAATGCTCATCATGGCATACGTAGTAACACGACTGAAGCCCCGTCCACACGGCCGGACTTTGTTTGAAGACTAAAGCGAGAAATCTGTCCGTTGCCAGACTCGCCACTTCTGTTTGCCGCACACATGGCCAAAATGTACACAGAGCGTTTTGAGCAACGACACCTGACTTTGTTTGGGGTGACTGCCAGGCATGCGTGTGGCAAAGATTGATGCAAAGAGCCAATGCATTAGTTTTACTGTAAGAAACAGGTACTGAATATGTAAAGCATACATGTATATATATATATATATAATATATATATATATATATATATATATATATATATATATATATATATATATATATATATATATATATATATATATATATATATATATATATATATATATATATATATATATATACACACACACACACACACACACACACACACACACACACATATATATATATATATATATATATATATATATATATATATATATATATATATATATATATATATATATATATATATATATAATACATGAGTGGGAATATTTACTGGAATATACAGAGATCGTGACTATTATTATAAGATATCTTATATTGGAATCAAATATAACTCATATCCATGGGAATATATTTTTATAATTTTCTATTTTAAATATTACCTGTATATAATGTATGTGTTTAATCCGTATGTATGGTCACTTGCTATAAGAAAGTATGATGTATATTGTACTTGCTCTTCAACCATTTTTTCACATTCATTTTCCTTTCTGTTTATTTTTCTGCTATTATCATATTACTGCCCTTGTTCATTTTCCTCACTAGAATGTGTTTTCTGCTGGGGCCGTTAAGGCAAAAGCATTTCACTGCACTATTACTGCTACTAGTAATAATAATGATTATGATAATATAAACTTAAAACACGTAAAACCCGTTTTGGAAGTCGCGGGATTAGTTTTAGAATGATTTCAGTTCTACTTAATTAACAACGTAAACGAAGGTGCAGTCTACTTACCATTACCAAGGTACAACGATACCGTTAGTAATCATTACTAATATTTATAGTATCATTCGCTTTCTGTTCTTCTGGCCATGAGCCATGCTGCAATTGTCGTGCTGTGCTCACCTCCACCCAGACTGAATGGCCAGACACTGCCGTGTGGACAACAGGCTCTTTGTTTACACATTTTGTCTACCAATGGAATAAGGCTCCCAGACAAAGCCTGGTCGGGTGGACGGGCTTGAATTTCCTTTCATCACAAGAATTCTGGATACCTAACACTTTCACTGCATATGTACTAGGACATTTTATTAAAACTACGGTACATTACTGGGCAATTGAATATATATATATATATATATATATATATATATATATATATATATATATATATATATATATATATATATATATGTGTGTGTGTGTGTGTGTGTGTGTGTGTGTGTGTGTGTGTGTGTGTGTGTGTGCGTTTGTTTGTTTGTATCAGTCTGTGTACTGTGTATTTAGGCAGACAATGTTGTCCATATATAAACTGATGATGAAATATATCAAAACCATCTCCTGAAACAGACTTTCCAATCTGAAATCGTTCCCGAAATTATCAAGCAGCGCCAATCGGAAAAGCGCAGAAGTCATTTCTCTCAACTTTCATCAGGAACTATTAAATTAAGGTCATGCAAATCCCAAATGTCCTTCTCCTCAAAATGACGTACGTCTGTCCGCCGACTCCCGACTGCCAAAAGAGTTTTACTTGATAGCGCCACATTTTACGCCAATTTCCCCACCCCCCTCTACATTTGCACCGAAAGTTTCTGTTTCCATGGGATCACATTTCTTCTAGTTTCTTGTTAGGAGGTTTGGCTCTCTCTCTCTCTCTCTCTCTCTCTCTCTCTCTCTCTCTCTCTCTCTCTCTCTCTCTCTCTCTCTCTCTCTCTCTCTCTCTCTCTCTCTCTCTCTCTCTCTTCTTCAATGCTGCATCAAACGGCGTGTGTGTGTGTGTGTGTGTATGCTATATGTTGAAATTTTTCCAGAGTTCGTTCTTTGTTTATTTTCTCATTTGTGTTTACTTCCTTCATTCTCTCCATCTCACAGATGCATCGAAATGGAACATATACATAAAATAAGAACAAACAAACATATCCAACATCCACATATATATATATATATATATATATATATATATATATATATATATATATATATATATATATATATATATATATATATATATATATATATATTTGTTACATGGGTCCTTCGGCTGATGAGTTAATTATTATTCACTGTAATTTATATAGCCATGCTTTACATACAACCCATGTAATCCTGTCAATTAAATCTAAAATTACCCAAAAAAACAGATAATTACTTAATTAGACTTGGTCGCCAGTTGGAGCGAGGCTACTGATATTTGATTTATCATGAACAATTAAGTTAAATAAACCACACTGATCAACCACCTCCCAACAAATAAAATCCCTTGATGTGAGGAAATCTGCATGAACCAGTAACAGCTCTCCAGTTCGTCCCCTTCGGACACAATAATATTTCCCCCACTTTAAGGTATGACGCAACAGCTGAGTTGATCTAGTAACTGCTCTCACAAGTAGTTTTCTAGATTATTAAAGACTATTCCTCTTCCAAACAAAGGTATGATCAGGTCTCAAGGCTTGCCTGAGGATTACTTATAACTGACCTCTCCCTAATTCTTAATTACTGCAAGGGGGAATATCTTATACAATCGAGATTTCTAGGCTACTCTAATTGTGCTTTGTATAATCGGCTTATAACGGGGATTTGATTTCACCAGGATTCCCTTGCTCGGGACTGAGAAGAAAGAAACTTAGACTAGAAATACAGTGGGAGAGATAACAGAAGAACAGCAAGCAATTGTCGTTCTTAGACTTACCGTTACGTAAGGTACTTGCACGCACTGCTCTGATGCCCAGGGTCTGGTGAAAAGCAATGTTCTTGGTTCCACAATTTAGGAAAAGGAAAAGGGAAGAAATAAGGATGCGGGAGCACAACCGCTTGCTTCCTTCGCTCGTGACCGCTCTACTCTCTCTGACCTCAGGTTGAGGGCAGGGGTCCTGGTTTGTTGTTGAAAACAGCCATTTGTTTGTAGTCTGCAGGTAGCCTAAAAATGACAAAAACTCGCCGATATACTGTTCACAGGAAAAGGAGGTTAAAGTTTACCCTACCTAAATGTGGTCCTGGCAAAACCCTACCTGTTGGATAGGTCCCTAAATTAAACGTATAAGCTGTTAGGAATGGTTGAATTTTGAACACAACAACCAACACGCTTCCCTCTCTACTTTCCACAGAGAAAGCTTTTTCCCTGGCTTTATCTTTCTTTTGGTTTTAATTATATTTCTACTAAAATACTGCAGAGAGGTTGAACAGCAGAATATTTATAAAAGCTCATCCCTTTAAGAAGGCCTCACTCCCTTTCAGGCATGAAGGTCTGTACTAAGCAAGCTGTTTGCCTCAATTACTTTACTCTTTTCCCCTGAGCAGATTTGTCCCATGCAATCTAACTAGCTACAGATCTGCCGAACGCTAGAAAGGATATGAGTTTTAATTACTTACTTCTACAGACTCCTAACTCTATTTAAAGGTGCTTACGGTTATTACGTGCTACCTCTTATGATTGTGATGTTCAGTCCTAGCCAAATGGTACATTCCATGGTATCACCTATGACCTAACCTACTAGAACACGGCCATAGCACCAACATAAAGGATAATGAACTAGCTAAGCTACAAGGTTACAAGTATACAATGTCTTGCACTACAATTTGTAATTACTGTTCTGTACATGGTTTTGCTTCATATGATAAATGCTTGCCTCACTGAGGTCTTAGGCCATGCGTGTCATGAGCTCATTGGCTCTCTTCACAATATTTAGAATGGCTGGTTTTCAGTTACAATGTACTTATGTTGTTACTGCGGCTCGATGTACTCAATCTGGTCTAGGCTGGTTAGTATGATAGAGATCACACTGGCTACCTCCTCTGGGCAAGGAGCCAAGATCACTCTAAGATGGAAAGGCACTGTGCCGAGAGGGCACTAGTGCCAGGATGACCTTGGACCTCTGCAACTACTTGTTACAGGTGGGCACCCTTAGTGCCTGGAGAGTACATCAGCGATTTTATTATCTGTGCCCTTTATGTGCTGGATAGTCCAGTTATAATCCTGGAGATCCAAACACCATCTCATCAGTCATTTATTTTGATTTCTGAAGTTGGTGAGGTACGTTAGGGGACTGTGGTCCATTAGGATGGTCAGCGGGAATTGGTGGTCTGCATGATAGGCCTCAAAGTGCTTAATTGCCAAGACCAGCCCTAGTAGCTCCTTCTTGATTGTGCTGTACCTTGTCTGGGCCGAGTTTAGCTTCTTGGAATAGTAGGCGACAGGATGGCGCATCTAGTCCTTTTTCTGGAACAGGACAGCCCCTACTCCGACCACTGGCATCCACGGCAAGGTAGAAAGGTCTATCATAGTCCGGTGTCCTGAGCACTGTCTTGCTGATGAGTACTTCCTTGAGGTGGTCATAGGCTTTCTTGCACTCAGGAGTGCAACAGAATTCCTGGTTGCCCCGGAACAGCTGGATGATGGGGGCCGCTGCCTCCGAGAGGTTCAGGATAAACTGCCTAGAATACTGGACCATTCCTGTGAACCTCTGCGCATCCCGTTTCGAGGGCAGGTATGGCATTTCTCTAATGGCCTGGATGTTGGCGTCCTTTGGTCTAAGGTTGCCATTCCGTACAATGTGGCCTAAGTCGGATATTTCCACCACACTGAAACGGCGCTTCTTCAGACTGACTACGAGGCTGGCCCTGCGTAGTGCTTCTAGGACTTGTTCCAGTACTTGCTGATGCTCTTCCCAGGTCTGAGCAAAGATGACAATATCATCAAGGTACACTACACAATTTGGAATGCCAGCCAGGACTTCATTCATGAGCCGCTGGAAGCAACTTGGTACATTCTTGAGTCCGAACGGCATGAGCCTGGACTGGTAGTGACCTGAAGGTGTTGTGAAGGTGGTGAGGGGTCTCGACTTCGGGCTAAGTGGCACCTGCTAACAGCCCTTCTCCAAGTCGATCTTGCTGAGGAAAGAGGCTTCGCTGATGTTGTCCAGACATACCTCTATGCCTGGCAGGGGGTAAGGTCCGGGCTTGGTCACCGCGTTCAGTTTTCTGAAGTCGATGTATAGCCTATCACCACCCCCTTCCTTGGGGACCAGCACCACTGGCAAGGACCAGCAACTCTGGCTCTTCTCTATCAATCCTAGGTCCAGCTGGAGTTGCACTTGAGCTTTTATCCGCTCAGCCTGCTGCAGGTTTACCTTATAATAGGCTTGTGCAATAGGCCTGGCGGATTCCTCCAGGTGGATGGTGTGCTCAGCCATGGATGTGCAAACCAGATCATCCTGGACAACCTGGGGATACTTCCACAAGAGTAAGAACATCTTTGCACCGGTTTTCGTCCAGGCCAGGGGTGATGACGGTGAGGTTAGCCAGCACTTCTGAGTTTGTCTCAGGCGGATGGGCTCTCTCGACCAGCCCTACGGTGATTCCCGCTGCCAGGAGCTCTGGGGAAGATTCCTGGGCCTTGGCTCACTCCATGAAGGGCTTCAAGCAGTTGATATGGGGCCACTTTGCCCTCCTCTTCCCACAGTCCACTAGGTAATTTAGCTGGCCCCGTTTGGCTAGTACCTTGTGATGTCCTGTAAACTGGGTCTCCAGGGGACGGGTGGTGCCCAATTGCAGCACTAGTACCTGGTCTCCTACCTCGAAACTGCGAGACCTGGCCTCCTTGTCCACACAGATCTTTACTCGCTCTTGGGAGGTGGCCTCGCGGGCTTGAGCGATGGCCCAGGCTGCCCTAAGATTCCTCTGTATGCAGGGAAGATTCTCTGCCCACGCAACTTTCTCCGGCTTTGCCCAGGCCTCATACAAGATATCCAGGGAACCCCTGGTGGAATGAGCAAACAAGAGCTCAAACAGGCGGTACCCTAGGGTTTTCAATGGTGGCTGGTGGATGGCAAACAGGGCATAGGGCAGATTTTTTTGCCAGCTTGACCCGTTTTCTTCTGCTAAGAGGGAGAGAGTGGAACCGAGCGTCTGATGGGAACGCTCGATTACACCCTGGCTCTTGGGGTGATATGGTGTTGAGTGGAGATGTGTGACCCCATGGGTGGCCATGGCGTCTCTAAATTCCCTAGACATAAAGTGCCAACCTTCATCGGTCTGGACAGTGGCCGGGAACCCAAACTGGCAGAAGAACTGGATCAAAGCCCTGACAGCATTCTTTGAGCTTCTGCTGCACACTGGGATCGCCTCTGGATATCGGGTGAACCAGTTAATAATGGACAGGCCATGGGCGTTCCCAGTTTTCGTTTTCTTACACCCCTTCAGGGTGTAGAAGTCTATCACTACATCTTGGAAGGGGACACCGGCAGATGGTATGTTCTGCAGAGGGGCCTTACGGACCACTTCGTTTGGTTTTCCTGCAGTTTGGCAGGAGGGGCAGGAGGCGACATAGTTCTTCACAGATCTCCGTCATCCTGGCCAATAAAACCTTCCCTCCAGTAATTTAGCGGTGTGATTGACTCCGAAGTGGCCTTCCAAGCCGTCATTTGCCAGTTGGAGCACTTGGGCCTGCATTTGCCTGGGCACGACCACCAATCGGTGGGTGGCGCCCGCGGGTTCTTCAGTTCCCCTTGAAACTCAGAAGAGGATGCCATCTTCGAGGAGGTAGCCTTCCTTCATCAGGTCCCTAAGTTGCTCCTCCTGGGTGAATGCCTCTTCTCACAAAGGTAGGAGGTCGTCAACCTCGTGTTGCGCCGCTATTAGCTGCGACCTCTTCAACTCAGGCACTTTGGCAGCCGCTCTGGTGATCATCAGGGTTCTCATCCCGAGAGAGGTTTTGGAATCCTCCTCTTGTAGGGATTCTTCCTGCAACCAGGGAATGCTCCCCAGCTCTTGTCTGGTTGGTGGGCTCCTCCTCGTAGCATGGAATTTGAAAGGGTGGTTTGTCGTCAGTGGGGGCTGTCATACAGCGTAATGGCACTGCTTTGGGGAGATGCCACATCAGATCCCTCCCAATCAAGAAATTGCAACCCTCTTTTATGGAGCTGACCACCCCTAGTTGATGCTCTCTCCCAGGCGTGTTCACCTGAAGCTGCACAGTGGGGATGTTGGCCGACTTCCCCTTGACCCAGCTGATAGTCCAGCACTCATCTTCCTGTATTTTTGCAACGGCCAGTACCTGAAAACGGGCAATGAGGCTGACATCTGCTCTTGTATTCAGCAGGGAGAGCATTTCCTTCGTAGGATGGGAGCCGTTGCCAGCAGAGACAGAGATTCCCACAAAGTTGGCCCACTCCCATGGAGGTTGGGCATGGGCAATCAGGCCCATCGTCTTTACATGGTACTTCAGGCATGTAGGGAACTGGGCATTCCAATGGCCAAGGTGGCCCAAGCTTACTGCCATGGCAAGGGGTTTTGAGGATTGTTGGGAGGCTCTTAAGAGGCAGTTTGCTAGTGCCGAGCTTGTATCGGCACTCAGTTTCAGTGTGCCCCGCCTTCTTACAATGGGTACATGCAGGCTTGCTAGGCAGTCCACTCTTCAGGTGAGTTGAGCCACAGAGGTACCCGGGTGGCACTATGCGCCACTGAGATGTGCTGTGGGACTGGTTAAAGGTTTCCCATGAATCGGCCATGCAGCAGGCTTCCATAAGGGTGGTGGGCTGCTTATCATTGAGATATACAGCAAGGGGCCCAGGCTCGCATCAGAAGAGATCCTCCAGCATGGTCCGATTGAAAAGGTCCTCAAACGTAGTGCACAGCAAGGAGTCAGACCAGCGGGTACCAGACTGGGTCTTGTGACAGACCCATTCAGTCCAGGACCAGCCAACTTCCTTGGCAAGACCTCAGAACCACTGTCTCCATTTCTCCAGGGTTATTTCCTAGGCCTTCGTGATGAATCTACGCACTTCGACCATGTCGCCTCTCTAACTCTTCTCCAGTGAGCGAAGGGCTGCCTTAGCTTCTCCCTCCATGTGCTTGGCAAGCACTAAGGCCCTCTCTGTCTCAGTGGTGTTATAGTTGTCAAAGAGTGCCTCTATTTCCTCCAACCATGCTTCTGGCTTTCCTCAGTCAACTTGGGGACGAGGGAATTAATACTCGAGATCGGAGCATTTGGTGCAGCAGGTGTGAGGTTGGAGGCTTGTATAGCCATAGCTTCAGCATTTTCTCTTCTAGCCTTCTCCAGCTCAAGCTCCTTTTCTTTGAGAGCTAGCTCACTCTCCTTGAAGGCTAATTCACGCTGTCTTCTCCGTTCTTCTCTTTCATCTTCCAGCCGCCTCTGTTCTTCACACCTCCTCCGTTCTTCTTCATAGTTCCACAGTTTGGCTTCGTAATTCTGCCGTTCCAGTCTTTCTTCCTTCCTTGCTTGGCCAAGTCATCCAGCTGTTCCTTAACCCACTTGCCTCCTTCCCCAGCTCCATTTAGGCTCTGTGATTATCTGTCACCATGGTTTTGGTGGGTAAGGGCGTCTATCCGGGTTGACTGGACGTACTTGGGTAGTGAGGAAGTGTTCCTCAGATTTGGGTGATACTTCAGTGGTGTGGCACCTTTTCAATAAGGTGGCACTTTGGTTGAGTGTGCCATGTAAAGGTCATACTGATGGCACTCAGTATCTCTATGTAATGGTGTAACTTATGTAGTCACAAAAGGTCTTTTTCTTCTGTGTTCCTGTTCCTTTTTTTTCTGCTTTTTTTTTTGGTGGCACTATGGTGCCAGTGCGTTCCTAGGAACAACACTTGACTTGCGTCCAGTCTAATTTGACTAAGAGGAAATTGCACTCTGCCCAAGCAGAGTGTAACTAATAAGTAGGAGAAAAAGGGAAAGTAAGTAGAAAGAGATAGGTAAGCTATTCAATTTGTAACAGTGCCTCAGGTTAGTGGCACTGTGGAAAGGAAAGTAAATTGTGGTTGCTTTTGGGCCTCGTGGGTGACTAGTTCCTAGTACCAGCTGTGCTACTTCCTTTTCATGCAGAGGGAGGAAGGTTACTTTTTATGCTCAGGTCTGCATAAAAGACCCCACTCGTGACTGACAGTTCTCTATAACTGTGATTTTAGCTTAACTTGTCCTCATCTATCTGTGGGACAGAGGTGTTTCTTTTTATTGTTTTATTTTAATCAATTATTCCTATGTCGGCCCGTTCTTTCGATGAAGATGGTGCACGTACACTTTGGATTTATGTTGAATGCTTACTTGAGATAATGAGAGAGAGAGAGAGAGAGAGAGAGAGAGAGAGAGAGAGAGAGAGAGAGAGATATTCAGCCAGCAAAGTTCATGCTGCCTGAGAAGATTGTCTTAGCAATCGTAACTTTCCCTGTTGGCCCTGAGTCGTGGGCTACGTCTTACACTGATAAGTATAGTTAAATGATGAAGTTCTTTTCTTTCTATATAATTCCTGCGTCAGTGTATTTGTATAGGAACTTTGCTTGTTATACTTCCTAAATAAGTAATTCCCTGACTAAATTATTTCTTGCTTTTATCTATTTATATGGAATTCTATACCTAATTTCCCTATAATATTGAAGTCTATTTTTTCCTTTCTATACCTAATTTCCCTATAATATTGAAGTCCATTTTTTCCTAAGAGTTTGCGAATATGATTAGTACGCTCAGCAAAGTAGTTCCCGAAGTGGAGCAAATGAGACAGAGGATGCTACTGGACTCGTGACGTCACACAGGTAAACAATATCACACAATAACAACAAGGGTTTTAAGATAGCGGACTGGAGAGCGGTCAACCTGTTCCAAAATGTCGGACGAGTCCTGTTATAACACTGCAGCAGCGGTTGATTCCAAACAAACGGCTGGAAATAGACTGGCGGAGGAATACACAACTGCCCCATTCTTGCTGTGTTTATTTCACAATAAAAGCACAAAACACTCGAATTCCTCTCACAAAACGAAAGAAGCTAATGTGGGAATACAAGTTTTAACTAAATATACCAACAATGCAAGTTATTTTATGTTATGGAGATGGAAAACGAATTTACTAGGATCTACGCATTTTTTTTTTCTTTCTCACGCCGAATTAGCTGCTCCAAGCATCCGCCATGCTTACTGCGGGGCCTTTTGAGGATGCTTAGTCGGTGGCCTCTCTCTAGTGAAAACAGTTGCTGGTTTGGAAATTCTGTGGCCTTTGTAAATTTGTCTGTCCTATCCTACGTTCTCCGTTCTGTCATGCAATAGCTAACTAGTTCAAAGATCAATATCATGCATTAATCCTTGGCTGGGGAAATGGCAAAATATCATATCCTTACCTGGTAACTTACACGACCTTGGGTGGAATGCAGAACTTGGTATCTGAACGCGGCAAACATGTTTCTTAAAAATTTTTGTAAATTGTAGCTGCTATCATTTCCTGCACACTCCCTAACTACTCAATTTCTTATAACATTGGTATTCTTAATATTACTTACCTTGGCCGGTATCCTTGTTTGGGAGAATTTAGCATGAAATTAATATGATCTGACTTTTCTCTTTGAAATTAATTTATAGTTAATTTGATTCCAGATTTTTTATCTCTGTTAGAGATCACTGGCAACGTTGCCACTGTTACATGGGTCCTTCGGCTGATGAGTTGATTATTAATTAATGTAATTTATATGGCCCTGCTTTACCTACGACACACGTAATCCTGTCAATTAAAGCTAAAAGTTGCCCCAAAAGACAGATAATTACTTAATTAGATTTGGTCGCCAGTTGGAACGAGGTTACTGATATTTGATTTATCATGAACAATTGAGTTAAATAAACCACACGGATCAACCATCTCCCAACAAATAAAATCCCTTGGCGTGAGGAAATCTGCATGAACCAGTAACAGCTCCCCAATTCGTCCCCTTCGGACACAATAATATTTCCCCCACTTTAGGGTATGACGCAACAGCCGAGTCGATCTAGTAACCGCTCTCGCAAGTAGTTTTCTAGATTATTAAAGACTATTCCTCTTCCAAACAAAGGTATGATCAGGTCTCAAGGCTTGCCTGAGGATTACTTATAATTGACCTCTCCCTAATTCTTAATTACTGCAAGGGGAATATCTTATACAATCGAGATTTCTAGGCTACTCTAATTGTACTTCATATAATTGACTTCATAACGGGGATATGGTTTCGCCAGGATTCCTTTGTTTGGGACTGAGAAGAGAGAAACTTAGACCAGAAATACAGTGGGCGAGATAACAGAAGACCAGCAAGCAACTGTCATTCTTAACCTTACCGTTATGTAGAGTACTTGCGCGCACTGTTCTGGCACCCGGGGTCTGGTGAAAAGCAATGTTCTTGGTTCCACAATTTAGAAAAACAAAAGGGAGGAAATAAGGATGCAGGAGCGCGACCGCTTGCTTCCTTTGCTCGTGACCACTCTACTCTCTCTGACCTCGGGTCAAGGGCATGGGTCCTGGTTTGTTGTTGAAAACAGCCATTCGTTTGTAGCCTGCGGGCAGTCTGAAAATGACAAAAACTCGCCGATACACAGTTCACGGGAAAAGGAGGTTAAAGT
>NC_089752.1:60700319-60705319 GCF_040412425.1 Macrobrachium rosenbergii
TATATATATATATATATTACATACATATATATATATATATATATTTATATATATATATATATATATATATATATATATATATATATATATATATATATATATATATATATATATATATATAAATATAAATATACCAATGAAAACTCTGAACATATTTCATAAATATTCGTGAGCACTTCTTCACATTGAAACCTTACTTGTCAAAATGAATGCCAAGAGCCATTTCTCAAATGAGGCCCCTCATATTTTTTACCGACAATATCTCGGCTTCCTTTCAAGGACAGCAATTAGTCTGACGTAATGATCGATGCCGATCAGTCTCCGTCGACATCCCCCACCAACCTTTCCTCCCTTCCAAACCAACTCTCCTTCGCCCCCTTCCATCATCAGTGTCTTAAAATGAGTGATTCGGTCCCTCGAAGAACTTCCGTGTTTGATCGAAATGCCATTCGACTTCGGCATTCGGTGAATGAACGGAATTTATCACCAGCCAATGACTACGCGAAGGATTTTCTGGGCGATAGGATATCAGGATGGCAGAATGAGGCCCTTTGACTCGTGGGAGTGAGAATCGGGGATGGTACTGGGAGTGGGATAGAGGGGTAGTGGTTGTAAGTTCTAGGACAGGAGAGTTCCTCAGGTAATTGGGGTCCATTTGGAGTGAGGTGGGCGTTTTGTCGAGGTGTCACAGGGAGTCTTCGAAAGAAGAAGCACTTGTTTATTCATGGTGTTCAATTAATCTCCATGAATGTAGGAACCTGAATATTTAACCTTTCTTTGTAAATTCTCATTCGTAATTTTTATTTATTCTCTGAAGTATCTTCCTTTCATGCTTATTTTCATCCTGCCATTATCCGATTTATAGATGATATGAATCTATCCCTAGAAAATTACATAAACTGAGTAAATCACAATGGAAAATCAACAACTTTCAAATCACCATGACAGTGTTATTTATGACAATATGATATCAGTTTTTTGTTTAAATTAAAGGTAAATCGATGAAAATTACGTCCAAGTAACATCTTTTGAAAAACAGCTTTACAGCATTTGACATATTTGTAAAGATGTGCTGGTTTTTCTTTTTGTCTTTGCGCTAATTTCCCCAGTTATGCATAAAATGTATTTCGTCATGTTTTTATGTTAGAAAATCCAAATTTTGTTGTTTATATAGCAACCTTATGTCATTATAATAAAAAAATAATTATCTCCAAACATCCTCCCAAAATTGTCTTTTACTAGTTAAGTAAAAGAAATTATAATTAGAACTGTATTTGGTAAAGCTCTAGCAACGAACAAATTATATCAATAAAAATAATAAGACTTTCAAACAATCCCTGTCAAAATAATATATATATATATATATATATATATATATATATATATATATATATATATATATATATATATATATATAGATGTATGTGTGTGTATGTTCAGCATAACTCTGAAATGCATTGAGCAATTTCAGCCAAACTTGGTATATATATGACTTATTATCTTGAAAAGAATACTGTGGTGGTAAGACATCACTAGCACCAAAGGGGACCAAAGGGGACCAAAGGGAGTTGGGGTGAGAAGGACTTCCCTGAAGCGGGCTGGTTCTGCTCATAGACCTAGTAACTAACTAAACTCTATGAATTTATCATACATCATTTCGGTATACATATGATTTACTATCGGGAAAAGAATACTGTGAGGGTAAGACATCACTGGCACCAAAGCGGGTGGAGGTGGGAAGTGGGCAATGTGTAAAAATAACCGTACATTATAGATATTAGTGTTTAATCCACAGTTTTCGAGGTCGCTGAGATGAATAGTGACACTCCTGATGCCTTTTAAGTCCAAGTTCAGCCCCAGTGGGAAGGGTAGGGGTGAGAAGGTGCGAAAATAAAATGCAAAAAATGGGTAATGTAATTAAAGCACCTATCTTAACAGAAAAGGGAGAGAGTGAGAGAGAAAGAGTAGAGGGGGTGTTAGGGAGGAGAGACCTTACCTTACCTTACAGACCTTATAGTTCGTTCGGGTTGCCCCAGGTCCCTCAGTGTGAGGCACCTCTGATGTCTACCAGAGAATTGCTAATGCATCTTCCGGTATAATTTGCATCTTCCAATCTTGGATGGTCTGGGATGCATCTTAGATATTTGTCGAGCTTATTCTTAAACACATCTACGCTCACTCCTGATATGTTCCTCAGATGAGCTGGTAGTGCATTGAATAGATGCTGCATTATCGATGCTGGTGCGTGGTGGATTAATGTCCTGTGTGCTTTCTTTAGTTTTCCTGGTATAGTTTTGGGCACTATTAATCTACCTCTGCTTGCTCTTTCTGATATTTTTAGCTCCATGATGTTTTTGGTAATTCCTTCTATCTGTTTCCATGCCTGGATTATCATGTAGCATTCTCTTCTCCTTTCGAGATTATATGAATTTAAGAACTGTAGTCTTTCCCAGTAGTCAAGGTCCTTAACTTCTATTCCAGCTGTAAAGGACCTTTGTACACTCTCTATTTGTGCAATATCCTTTTGGTAGTGTGGGTACCATATTATATTGCAATATTCAAGTGGACTACGTACATACATTGTATAAAGCATAATCATGTGTTCGGTTTTTCTTTTTTTGAAGTGCCGGAACAACATTCCCAATTTTGCTTTGCATTTTGCCAGTAGCATTGCAATTTGATCATTGCATAACATATTCCTATTCAACATCACACCAAGGTCTTTAACTGCTTCTTTATTTGTGATCGTCTCGTTATTAGGTCCTTTATATGCATATATCATTCCTTCTTTATCACCATAGTTTATTGATTCAAATTTATCAGAGTTAAATACCATCCTATTTACCTCTGCCCATTTATATATTTTGTTTAGGTCTCTTTGTAGCGAGTTCCTATCTTCATCACAAGTAATTTCTCTACTTATTCTTGTGTCATCGGCGAAACTTCTCACTAACGAGTCCTTAACATTACTGTCTACGTCTGCAATCATAATCACAAACAGCGATGCAGCTAACACCGTACCTTGTGGCACACTGGATATTACTTTAGCTTCATTCGATTTCTCGTTGTTTGCAATCACTATCTGTTTTCTGTTTTGCAAAAATTCTTTTATCCATCTTCCTACTTTGTCCACAATGTTATGTTTTCTAATTTTTTTCGCTAATATATTATGGTCTACCTTGTCAAAAGCTTTTGCAAAGTCTAGGTAAACCACATCTGTATCTTTTTAGTTGATTATATTTTTATATATGCTTTCATGGTGGACCAACAGTTGGTTTGTGCACTTTTTCCGGGTACAAAACCATGTTGTCCTATATTAAACAAACTATTTTTCATTAAATGTTTCATTATATTTTTTTTTCAT
Organism: Macrobrachium rosenbergii; assembly: GCF_040412425.1. NCBI lineage: Eukaryota > Metazoa > Arthropoda > Malacostraca > Decapoda > Palaemonidae > Macrobrachium > Macrobrachium rosenbergii. Next base: position 60,703,684 of record NC_089752.1, read on the forward strand.
TACCCATTCATAAACTTTCATAATGTGAGATGTCAGACTCACAGGCCTATAATTACTTGCCTCTAGCCTTGATCCACCGTTGAAAGTAGGGGTAATATATGCTAATATATGCTCATCATAAATCTTGCCTGTATCTATACTTTGTCTTAATAATATTGCAAGCGGCTTTGTGATTGAATGAATCACTTTCTTTAACAAAATGGCAGGTACACCATCTGGTCCTGCTGCTGATCCATTTTTAATTTCATTAGTAGCCTGCACAACATCGGCTTCAGTAATATCTATGTCCCATAAATATTCACTGTTTTCGTCTCTTACTTCTGTATCATTATCTTCATTATCAATTTTAGGTGTAAATTCACTCTTATATCTTTCTGCTAATATGTTATATATTTCCTTTTTTTCATTCGTTAATCGCCCTTTAATTCATAGAGGGCCTATTTCTACTCTTATCTTATTCATCTTTTTTGCATATGACTAAAAAATTTTGGGGTTTTGCTTGATATTTTGTAGGGTCTTTTCTTCTAGGTCCTGTTTTTCATTTTCTTTTCACTGTATAATCTTTAGTTCTGCATTTTCTATCTTACTTTTTAGTTCCATCACTTTCCATGCATTCTTTTCTTCTGCAAGAGTTTTTTTCCACTTTCTGATTTTCTGGAATAAGATCCTTCTGCCTCTTGGTATGCATGACTGATGTTTACTTTCCTTCTTCGGTATATATTTTTCCACTATTTCCTCTAATATTTTATATAATATATCCATATTTACCTGTATATTATCACTTACAAATATGTTTTCCCAGTCTTTGTTTAATTCTTCATTTATTTTTGACCAATTTATATTTTTACTATATAGAAATTGCATTTTCCATATCCTTCCCATTTTTTTGTCTCTTGCTTATCTCTGTTTTCATGTGCTTTGGAACAGATACTGTTAATTCTATGACATTATGGTCCAAAATACTCGTATGATACAGAGAGAGAGAGGGAGAGAGAGAGAGAGAGTTTATCGGTTGTCATTCAGAGTTTTCCCAGGCAGCACTGGGTTGGTCAGCTAGTATATACACACACACACATACACACACACACACACATTATATATATATATATATATATATATATATATATATATATGAATATAAGAAGGCCCATAAAACACTATTTGAACATTGCAACCATATATTTGAGCACTTCCTTCTGTGACCCTGTTCACTGGTAAAATATATTTTACCAGTGACCAGGCACAGAAGGAAGTGCTCAAATATATGGTTGCAACATTCAAACAGTGTTTATGGGCCCTCTTATATTCGTATTACACTGGGCTATTACAGTAAAAGACATTCATATATATATATATATATATATATATATATATATATATATATATATATATATATATATATATATATATATATATATATATATATATATATATAACTAGACGGACCTCATTCAAACTGGATGGTATCTAATGGAGTATTTATTAAAAAGTTACAAGCTTGCTTGGACAAACAGTCCACATTATCAAGTATCTGTACAGTGACCGGATGCGTAGTCCACCTGTATTTATATCTGTGTGCTGGGTACTTTTAATCCTATAATTGCCTGGCTCCTCCTGTGTGAACCCCACCCCCTCG
>NC_089752.1:60715319-60790319 GCF_040412425.1 Macrobrachium rosenbergii
TCCTTAACAATTTTGTAAGATTATGTGTCTTGCAGTTATGTTGGCAAAATACAGTATGTACGAAAACTGTCACGGCTTACTCACTGACGGAGCATTTAGATTTAGAGCAGCATGAAACCGTATAATATAAAAAAAATAAATTATACACACACTCATGCAGACTCCTGGACGACATTTTATAAAGTTTAAAGAAATGTGTGTGCTTGCGCAGATGTGTTTGTGTGTGAGTGCGTGTAAGTGTGTGAGTGTGTGTGAGATAGAGAGACAGAGAGAGAGAAAAAGAGATATTCGATTTCCAGATCCTGAGCTGACAAAATAATATGCATCGCCTAAATGCGTAAAAGAATCAAACAAAAACATATTAGTGTAAGAATTCAGATTCCTTTTGCTGACATAAAGAAAAAAACTAACGTACCAATGTAAAGGAATAAATTCCTTCACCTGAACGGGAGAAAGAAACATGAGAGAGAGGAAAAACCCACCCCCGGTCAGGCTAGGCTACAGACTGGGTGTCCGTCGTATAACAAGAGGAGAGCTGAAAAAAAAAAAACTCATTGTCAAACTAAAAACAACAACGATAAAGAAAAAAGCTAACCGGAGGAAAGGGAAAACAAAATGATAGATGGGATGCGAAAATGAATTGAGAGAGAGAGAGAGAGAGAGAGAGAGAGAGAGAGAGAGAGAGAGAGAGAGAGAGAGAGAGAGTGTTACACGTGTTTGTTTAATTGCTTAATTTTTCTTCGCATTTTTCTCTCTCTCTCTCTCTCTCTCTCTCTCTCTCTCTCTCTCTCTCTCTCTCTCTCTCTGTATACTGGACACCTATAATTGGATGTGTTATTAATCATTCTCTTGATTGATTCTGGATTATTTGTATGGGCACTCTCTCTCTCTCTCTCTCTCTCTCTCTCTCTCTCTCTCTCTCTCTCTCTGTGATAAATTCCGCGTCAATACTCCACCGATTGGTCGTTGCGTCAAAGTTTCTCCCGATTAGAAACTATGGCAAAGTAATGTTTCTCAGTGGATAAACCACCCAGGCTCCGTGATGCTTCTCTCTCATCTGGAAACCGACATAGTGGCACTTCTTTGAAGTCTCATGATTTTCCTGCGTGAGTTGCAACTCACATAATGACTTCCTCAATTCTGGAACGACGTCGTTTGATAAAGAAATTCACTGGCCCTTTTTTGCATAAACGTAATGAGGACAGAATTTTTATTACGCATGAAAAAATAGACGTTATTTGAGATGCATGGACTAAGAAAAATCTTTTTTATAATGTGCTTGATTAGGTATTTACAAATACACATATTGTGATCCCATAATCTTTGTATTATTGTTCTCAAGAATGCGCTCCATCCTTCAAATGATAACATCATCATTCTACGTATACGTTAAAACAACACTGATTATTCTTATATCATTGGGGCATTCCTGGTTAACATTCATTGAAGTTTGACATGATGTTCATCTAAGTTCATCCCCCCAAAAATCCATTCATAATTTATAACCGTGTAAAGAAAACTTTAAAATAGTCTACAAAGCAATTTAGGCGAAATTCAATTACCCCATCCCATGGACTGAGTGAAAAATAAGTTGATAAACCGATGACCAAAACATTTTAGGATATCGAAAGAAGTGAATACAATATAGACTCCCCCTGATGGACGCCGTAATCACATCTGGCCAGCTGCAATGGCCCCGGTAACCTCCTCTCTCTCCTCTTGCTATCGAAGGGAAAAGATGTAATGCAATTGCTTTTTGGAGTCTCTCTCCAGTAACTAGGGTGGTGGACGCGTGGCTGCGCTGCATACGAAGTAATTGAAAGTGTACTTCAAGCCTGAAAGAACTGTAGTAAATACATGTCAGTCTTAGCGTTACTGGAGAATTTTTCCAATGATAGCAGTAGTTGTAGTTGAATTATGTTGAAACTGAATATAACTTCAAAGTGAAAATGAATGAAAGGACCTTATTAAACATATTGTTATTGTTATTACTATTATTAGAGTGGGAGTATTCGTAGTAGCAGTAGTTCACAGCTAGATCAGATAATATTAAGTTCACATATCAAGCTGACTGATATTGAACCTTATATCCAGAGGAGCATAAGTATTCCACACACATGTAGATATGTATGTATGTATGTATGTATATATATATGTATATATATATATATATATATATATATATATATATATATATATATATATATATATATATATAAACACACACACACACACACATTATATATATGTATATATATATATATATATATATATATATATATATATATATATATAGAGAGAGAGAGAGAGAGAGAGAGAGAGAGAGAGAGAGAGAGAAGAGAGAGAGAGAGAGAGAGAGAGATTCAAATGGCAAGGTGATATACAGAACATGGGGGAATAAGAGTAACTCGCTTCTCTGTACAGTAACATTAATTTTTAATCACTGAATAAAACAAAAAATACTTCACTGAGAAATAAGAGTAACAAGAAAAGAATAGCATAAGAGAATAATGGCAAATAAAACAGGATGTAAAAATGAGTTTTCATACAACGCTGAGGCAAGAGCATAAAGAGAATGCTACATAAAATTGAAAACGTAAACTACAAAATGATTATTGCTGAATTCGCGTTGACATTTAACAATAACGATATACGAGACAGACTGTAAAATCATGCCCCCTTTACTCTCTCTCTCTCTCTCTCTCTCTCACTGTGTCTCTCTCTGTCTCTGTCTCTGTCTCTGTCTCTGTCTCTTTCTCTTCCACCGACTTCGACAGCGCCACGCGAACGATTTGAGTCCTTTATCAACGCAAAACCCTTAATTAGAAACACGGCCAGTCGACCGGAGCTAAACGCTGTTTCCCTCCGATGAAAGTTTTATGATATTGACCTCAGGCTCCTCAAAGATAAAAAAAAAAAAAAAAAAAAGGTCGGTCGGTACGATTTGCAGGACTAAAAAGTCTGACTGGGTGAGCGTAATATGCGGGTGCTACCGAGATTATGTGGTCTTCGGTTCATGACGTCCGTTTGGAGTTTTAATCCTGAATTTTCGCTGATGTTGATTTCCAAGACCGGAGGTTCGTTTGAAGTTTATTAATCGTAAATAAAACTTATGGATTAAGGCTTGATTCGGATTAAGTTTTATATATATATATATATATATATATATATATATATATATATATATATATATATATATACTCTCTCTCTCTCTCTCTCTCTCTCTCTCTCTCTCTATATATATATATATATATATATATATATATATATATATATATATATATATATATATATATATATATATATATATATATATATATATATATATATATATATATATATATATATATATATATATATATATATATATATATATATATATATATATATATATATATATATATATATATATATATATATATATATATATATATATATATATATATATATATATATATATATATATATATATATATGTATATGCTCCATGTTAAATACCAGAGACATAATCGAATCCTCACCACTGTTTTGTTTGAGAATCACCAAATGATAAGGAGGCAGTCTGCAGCCTCACAGCCTACAATAGAGTTCAAGAAAAAAGACCGGGAACTCTTAGGGTTTTGGGTATCCATGGATGGGTCGCAGAAAAGAAGTAAAACACGAAAGAGGAAATGATGTTTGTGTTTAGGCTTCTAGTAAGACAAAGCTGAAATATAAGTGTGTGTGGGGAGAAGGATAAAGATTGACTGTGTCTGGGGTAACTAGGAAGAGTGAATGAGGCCAGTAAAAAGCTCTGACAGTAAGCTCATCTGGTCCAGGTATGGAACAGAATGAGAGATAAACAGACATCCTCGGTAAGAGTCTGAATCTGTGGCGGTCTGGGTTTGAAGAAAGTGGAGGCGGGGCGACTTAGTAAATTTACTAGGTGATTCAAATGGAAAGGAGATATACAAAACATGGGTGTCTGTGGATATAAAGTTTCTGGAGTAAATGAAAGTACAGACTCTTGAAAAAAAATTTTAAGTTAGTATATCCTAGAAGAAATCTTTCCAAGGTGCCAAAGATAAAAAATTTATAATGAAATTACTAATGAACACTAAATTATAATTTAATGTCAATAAGCAAGAGAGACGCCAGTGAAATTATTCTCCCTAAAAAGACAAAATTATGAAAAAAATATTCTCAGACTATTCGGAAATCGACTCAGATTTACCTTATAATCTCCCATGATTCTTTGTATCGACGAAAACTAGTGCTATAGCCTTGGATTGTTTGTTCTTAGAACCTCCAAACAAGTGTTTGACTTCTAAGAAGACTTCGTGACGTCTGTGTAGCTCTCTCTCTCTCTCGCCCTCTCTCTCTCTCTCTCTCTCTCTCTCTCTCTCTCTCTCTCTCTCTCTCTCGGCGCTTGTGCACACGAGACCCGCCCCTTTTGTTTAATGAGGTCTGTCTTCTTCATTTCCCCCTTCATTTTCGTTGCCAATGAACCCAAATGAAATCACCCGGGTCTGTGGTGTGGAAATCAACCACTTCTTATTTTCATTCCTCGCTTGGAATAGTGTGTGGCATTGCGGGGGCCGGGGAGGGGGCGGTTGTGGGTTGGTGGGGCTGGAGCTAGGGTCATGGGGATATGAAGAATGAGTATAACGTCATGAAAGACTGTGGGAGATCAATTGTCACTCAATTTTTTCCTATTTGTTTTACTTTATACTAAGTGAGTTCGTTATTATAGGTGCTTCTATGCTTCTGTATTTTCTTTAAAATAAAACTCTCATCATCAAACAAACTAAAAAATATTTTATTTCCCATTCTGCATCCAAAAATTTTTATTTATTTTTGTATTACGACTAAATTATTTTTACAGAATTCATATACTTGTTTTATTGGGGCTCAGCTCATTAAACAAAAGGAATATTTTCTTGTTTATTTTATGGGTTGCTCTATGAGCAAGAGCCCGTGTTGGCATGAAGCCAACATAATCTCGAACAACAACACCTGGCAGGCATCAGGGCAGCATTGCCCTGATTGGAAGATCACCTGTCCCTTCGGCCGCACTGCATTGCAATTACACTTAAACAAAAGTTGGTTGCCCCAGATCTTAAAAGGCAGGCTCTACAGCTATCTATAAGATATTTCTTCAAAGATATATATATATATATATATATATATATATATATATATATATATATATATATATATATATATATATATATATATATATATATACACACACACATTTAAATATATACATATACACAAACATATATACATATATTACGTATATAATCAGTAAATTCATAAGAATGATTATTAATTAAGTTTCACCATACCTGCTACCTTCCTAAAAATTCATGACCATTTGTATTATGTTACGGATTGCATGTATTTCATAATTACATAAGATTACACACAATCATATATATATATATATATATATATATATATATATATATATATATATATATATATATATATATATATATATATATATATATATATATATATATATATATATATATATATATATATATATATATATATATATATATATATATATATATATATATATATATATATAATATATATATATATATATATATATATATATATATATATATATATATATATATATATATATATATATATATATATATATATATATATATATATATATATATATATATATATGCACACGCAATAATCACACATTCGTATAACTGGCATAAAGTGTTGTGGTTATTCAATCGTTATTCACGGTTTTCGAATAATTGCATAATTTTACTCACATGAATGTATACCTATGTGATTGAAAACTTTCATCAGAATAGACCTCTAAATTGAATTAATAATCACCACTAATTAGTATAATAATTGCCCTTTTTAAACTATCGGGGAAAACATTAATGAGACCGTTGTGTAGATACAGGAAAATAATCGGACGCATTGTTTCAAATCTATTGTTATACCTTTTATTTTATAATTATTTTTATTTAATTTAACCTACAATCAGATCCGTAATTAAATTCCATTACTGCAACGGTCTTATATTAAAGTTTAAACACCAGACTATAGTGCAAATAATACAGTTTTTTGAAGGATAAAATATGGTATTCAGAAAGCAGAAAAGAAGGATGAACAATGTGTATATGTCTGTTTTTCATAGTGAAACAAAGAAAAATTCTCGTTCGATGAGATAATTATCTTTTACAACGTTCATAAATCATCCTAATTTACCGATCTTTAAGGTGATTAGAAAAGCATTAAAATATATAATGAAATACTCATTTTAAAAGAAAGCATAGATGCAAGGCAAAAGAAACAATATAGCGTCATACTTCATGAGAGAGAGAGAGAGAGAGAGAGAGAGAGAGCACTTATACATGCAAGGGAAAAGAAAGAAAATAGCCTCATACTTCATAAGAGAGAGAGAGAGAGAGAGAGAGAGAGAGAGAGAGAGAGAGAGAGAGAGAGAGAGAGAGAGAGAGAGAGAATATTAAAGAATGGACGATAAAAAAATAGTTCTGAGAAAAAGTGCAAGAGCACCACATGCATTTCCAGGCAAGAGTGGGAATACTTTTTCGTTCGATGGCGGTTCGTATTGCATTCTCTTTTTCAGCCAAAGGTCAGATGGCTGGCCACCACTACCCAAAACCCATTTCCCGTGCATTTACAACCGTTTATTTGCATTCTCTCCGACATGGAGCCTAGTATTCACATACAGGAAGACACAAACATAGGTGTATGCATATTAGGCAAGGCAAGGGCATATATATATACACACACACACACATATATATATATATATATATATATATATATATATATATATATATATATATATATATATATATATATATATATATATATATATATATATATATATATATATATATGCTGTATATACACATGTATGTATGTATATAGTGTGCGTGTGAGTGTATGTGTTGGCTATACTGGACGTTAACTTTCATGGGATGAGGTTGTTAGCCCATGCTTTTTCCCCTACTGAGTGTGAAACCCAGCAACTGACCAGTCACCAATTACAGAATCCATTGCTTTAGTCAACTGACGTCCAAATTACATTATTATAAATAAAATATCACATATCATTATATACATTTATCTATTCAACGTTGTATATATGTTGATAATGTTATAAATCGTGTGTGTTCACATCCATTCAGTAACTGTCCCCTCACGGAAGAACTAGCTTAAAAGTGAAGAAAATTGTACATTCACATGCTTATATTTTATAAAAAGGATATTAAAATAAAAAGAGGGAAATGTTTTTACTTACTGATGAAATAAAATACGAATCTTTAAATAGATGAATTCTAGGATCATTTTTTTCAACGAATTCAGTCCTTTCATTAAACAATATTGATGCAAGTGGAGCTTTTCATCTTTTTTAGCTTTCTGTAAAAGAAAACTATTGTGCCGGCTTTGTCTGTCCGTCCGCAATTTATGCTGTCCGCACTTTTTCTGTCCGCCCTCAAACCTTAAAACCACTGAAGCTTGAGGGCTGAAAATTGGTATGTTGATCGTCCACCCTCCAATCATCCAACATACCAAATTGCAGCCCTCTAGCCTCAGTAGTTTTTATATCATTTAAGGCTAAAGTTGGCTATAATCGTACGTCTGGCAACGATAGGACAGGCGACCACTGGGCCGTGTTTAAAGTTTCATGGGCCGCTGCTCATACAGCATTATACCGAGACCACCGAAAGATAGTTCTATTTTCGGTGGTCTTGATTATATGCTGTACAGAAAAATCAACTGCGTCGAAGAAACTTCGGAGCATGTTTTACTTGTTTTCATTATTATGAAAAGATTTTACAATAAAAGAACTCTCTAACAGAACTATGGAACAAACAGGAATTTAATAATCAAAACACCGCACTTGTAACTGATTCAACCACATAAGAAACGTGAATACTACATAAAAGCAAACTCTAGAATTTACGTCCAGAACAGCAGACAGTTTACCAGTTGAAGCTTTAGGCTGAGCTATAGTTCGTGCCTGCAGAAAAAGCATGAGTCTGGTGTCCTCTTCTATGCTTTTTATAGTCTTGCAAAAAATACCAATAAAAAATCCTTCTCGTTTAGTATAACATCCGATTTTTTTAAGGGGTGGGAAACAGATCCATGTCTCTATTTCCTGTTAGGGATATTTGCATCGTCTAATTTTCATCCAATACATTATTATTTTCAGAATTCAGATTATGCTGAATTTTATATATATATATATATATATATATATATATATATATATATATATATATATATATATATATATATATATATATATATATATATATATATATATATATATATATATATATGTACACACACATTGTCATGAAGTGATCAAGTACCTGGTTATTACACAATTAATAAGACCAAAAAGTTACCTCACCTCAGCCAGACACTTGAAACTTCATAACAAAAATATTAAGACTGAATACTCTAAAGGTACAGTGATCCCTTAAAACTTGCTTATCACTTGAAAAAATCAGTCTAACTTTATCAAGTTATGGGTGAGGTAACAACTAATAGGCTATAAACAGACTAGTGGAAAATGGGCATCACTTCATCAAACACTATAACGGTTTTCCTGGTTCTATTTCACTTTGATAAAGGAGAACTAGACAGATATATCACTTACCTTTTACACATTCATTAATTTCTCTAAGCACTGGTGGTCAAAATGAAACACTGTGCTTTTAAAACTTTAAACAGACAAATTTATTTCTAAGTTCAAAAGTTATAGCCGAGTTCACTATCTCAAAAAATTTACAATTACTTGACAACAGTGTAAGATTTAAGTATTTCTTAATTAAGATTAATTCACAAAAACTTTAATTTATCAAGAAAGCTATTTGGTTAAGTAAAATTCAAACCATTAACTCTCACTCAAGTTTTAAATATAAGTCTGAACATCAGCAATTAGCCTAAGTATTCACTAAAACATTAATAAATGGGAGTCAATACAGGTATTCACTGAAATCTCAATAATTATAAAATTGGAGCAATATGATAACACAGACATATAAGAATGAAATATCCAAAAATGGAAATATACCAAGGGCAATTTCACTACGACAAAAATATGTTTAAAGATTATATCAATCTTTCAAAAGATTACCTTTATTTAAAAAAAAAAGGCTAAACTCGTGTCTTTCTAAAACCTCCTCAAAGACAACACTACCAAGTCACAATTTTTGCACTTAGTAGAATATAGTTAACAGGAAGACATATTAGAACTCACTATAAGAGATACTATCCACCTCTTATCAAAATAATAATTCTCCATCACAAGTACAAAAGATATCAAGTAAGAATCTTACCTTCTTCAACAGAAAATAGTACAATGCATTTTCACAATGCTTGCACAACATAAAACACCTTAGATCATTCTTACAAAATGTATACAATTCATGGGTGAATTTGACAAAACTTATGCTTTTGTGGAAGGAGGATAACCAACTTTATATATATATATATATATATATATATATATATATATATATATATATATATATATATATATATATATATATATATATATATATATATATATATATATATAAATATATATATATATATATATATATATATATATATATATATATATATATATATATATATATATATATATATATATATATATATATATATATATATATAAATATATATATATATATATATATATATATATATATATATATATATATATATATATATATATATATATAAACCCTAAGTACCAGAAGAGACCAGAGAGAGAGAGAGAGAGAGAGAGAGAGAGAGAGAGAGAGAGAGAGAGAGAGAGAGAGAGAACTGCTATCTTTGAATTCCCCAAGGCAACTCCTGGGTCTCCCTAATTTCCCTTTGAATATATATGGTGGGTCCTAAAAGGTTACTAACCAGTCCCTTCAGTCTTTGAATAACAGATTTCTCCTTCCACCTCTCAGTATACATGATACATAATGTAACATACATTATGCATACAGGTATACATGTATGGTATACATATAGGACTGGAGCTTCAAGCTCCTTATCTCAAAATTGACATTTTCTGTCCTGGATTAACCATCTGGGTAAATAGAAAAAGTATTTTGCGACCAAACTGGCTCGGCTGTCAGCATGTCAACTTCATCTCTCTCGCTTCCTCATTCTTTTCTACTCAGATTATGAAAACATAATAAGGCATAGGTAAAGATAATAACTTCAAAACAGGCACACAGAACAAATGTGTAACAAGCATTTGGCCGATAACTGTCATCTCATCAAGATAAGCAAAGTGGCCTCTTCAAATGCAACTTCCCTTTGGTCAAAACAGATGGGTACACAGGAAATGGTTATCTGGCAATGTTTCAAAATCTCTCTCTCTCTCTCTCTCTCTCTCTCTCTCTCTCTCTCTCTCTCTACAGCATTTAAACTTCCACAAACACAGTGTGTTACAAACATGAATGATTATACACTACAAAGTCACTTCAAAACATATGAAATGGCTGAAAATTATATCAAAATACAGAACACAAGAATCATCTGTAAGAAATAAAGACATCTCAAAATCATAGACATCAAAACATACACATGCTCCGTAGGCCCAGACAGCCAGCGAGAGAATGAGACCCGCTGACCAATAGAAATTCAGCACCCAATGACATCATGCAGTAATAAAAACTGTGTATGTTGATTTGTAATCCAGTCCTGATGAAGCTGCCGAGAGGGGTGGGGAAACAGTCCATCGATTAGAAAAAAGAACAAGTAAACGGAAGAACCCTGAATGATTTTTCATTATTTCCGAGAAGCTTGCAGAAGAGAAAATGAAGAAGCATAGACTGATTCAAAGTGTTGGTAAGAGTATAGTATTGGCGAACAATGCCATTGACTTTGATAAAAATTGCATAAGAGAGAAAATATGCCCAAATAGCATATATATATATATATATATATATATATATATATATATATATATATATATATATATATATATATATATATATATATATATATATATATATATATATATATATATATATATATATATATATATATATATATATATATATATATATATACAAATATGTATATATAGTAATCAATATTATAAAATTGTTAATATCCTCCAATTACTTATAATAGTAAAATAAACTGCACACTAGAACAATTTGTATATTCCTGATGATGAAAATTCTTCAAATCCTATCACTTCAACAGGAAGAGTCATTGTCCTCATTAAATTATTACAATCAAGTTTCTGAGCACATTGTAGCCAGCACTGGCATTGTCCGTACAGCAAGTCCAAATTGCGTGACTGGAACTACCGTAAAAACATCAGGTCATGAAGTTATTTTCATCTTTCGAAAATTACATTACACAGTAACGCTAAGCCTTTGATTACATTTTTCTTGGCATTTTACGTTGTAATTCCATCTGACGAAAAAGATTAGATCTCCCTAAACCTTCATACGAGAACGAATGTGCCGATGTAACGTCTTCATTCAGCCTTTCACTTTTAGTCTTTTCTCTTTACATGCTCATGATTAACTCTCAGGCGAGACTGACGTACTCGGCACACGTGTTGAGTAATAAGATGATTATCCAAGAAAAGTACTATATACTTTACTCTTTTCTCTCCTCTTTCACACATGTACTCACACACACACAAGTGTTTATCACAAATATATACAGTACATACATACGTACACACATACCTACTCCAAATCTCTCACAAGGCTTTGAAGGAAAAAACCTGTATAACACTTCTCTCTCTCTCTCTCTCTCTCTCTCTCTCTCTCTCTCTCTCTCTCTCTCTCATACACACACATACAAGCATATATATATATATATATATATATATATATATATATATATATATATATATATATATATATATATATATATATATATATATATATATATATATATATACATGTGTGTGTTTGTTATATATAAAAAAACATCATAATATTTCATTTGAACTGCCTCCCCTCTCTCTCTCTCTCTCTCTCTCTCTCTCTCTCTCTCTCTCTCTCTCTCTCTCGGTATTTTCTTCAGTAATTTGACCCATGTCTTTACATTATGCAGCAGTTCAAGCAGAATAATAACATGGGAATATTTCCATTGCCGTATTTTTATGGTTTACTTATGGAATATAAAATATCTAAAAATGAAAATACACAGTATTTTTTATCAGGTGTGATCATATAAATTTTAAAGATGATTATATAAATGTTCTTACATATTCATACTCAAAATGTGACAATATATCTAGGATCATGACACAGCTAAAGTTAAGGGCATCGGCGGCCTGTAATTTTGGTGATATTGGCTCAATTTCGTGAAAATTAGTTATCGTCATATTTCCACAGATCTGGGTCCCGCCCAAGATAATATCGATACGAAGCCTTTTAAAAGGTCTAAAGGCCAATTTAAAGGCCAAACCCAAGTAGAGAATTAAAGGTAGGTCTGGTTAGGGGTGGTTTTACTATTTCATTTTGCATTCATGCTTCAAGTATTTGTATTTCTTTTCATTGCATTTTGTTCCGTATGCCATACAATATGTTTTCCTGATAGAGATTGCAACTCTTCCCAAGTTCCCATGACTGAATAATACGAGCCAGTTGTCCAAGAGAGAATGCTTATATTTCTTTGATGTAATCGTGTATTTGTTATTTTCAATCGATTGCAACACTTCCTCAGACTTTTGGACATCACTTGTGTATTATATACAGTATATTACCAACATGCCAAAAAAAGAAGTTTTGTAAGCGAAGGGAAGCAAGCTCTCGCAATATCAAAACTTATCTTGAAGCTAAAAGTAAAGACACAGCTATGCTGTGGCTTCTCACATGTTGCCACCAACCACGTGTGATGAGGAGATGCCAAGTACTTTCTATTACGAAGCTCCAAGTGAAATCCTTTATTCCCTTGCACAAATATATCAAGATGATGATGATGGCACCGACGACTTTTTTTTTTTTTTTTTTAAGTTATCTGATGATGAGGAGGGGGAGGAGGAAGAGAATGAGCATTTTCAAGATATAATTGCTGTCCCTGACGTAGCAGGTGATGTCGGTGTTTTATCAGGAGCCAACCTAAGAAGTTTTTTTTATTGAGAAGTTATATAACTGAAAGAGATCTTCTAAGTGTAAGCAATGATGGAGAAATAGTTTCATTACCCTTGAGAGTTCTAAAAGACGCTTTTAGTTTGACGTATTGCGGGCAGTGTGACAGCAATATACCACTTGAAATTGACAAAAGCAGTTTTGTTGTTGACTTGAAACTAAAGTGTCAGTGTGAGGTGCCGTCTGTTTTTCAATATACCGTACCAAAGTGAAAGCTAGTGAAAGTATGAAAACAGAACATATCGTTGCAACAACAGCTTCATTTATATATCAAAACATGATAAATGGGGGAGGCTTTGGAGCCTTGAATAACTCTCGAATTGCCTTCGGTGCCAAACCTTTAGCAAACAGCACTTACCAACGTTATAAAGAGTATATTGAACGGATTGCTGACCAGACCTTCAAGGAACCCATGAAAGAAGTTGATAAAGCAATATTTGATTATTATGAAAGCATTGGGGTCAAACCAGATGAACATGGTAATTTACCTATGGGGGTAATATATGATGGTACTTGGATGAAAAGGGGACATTAGTCCCCTATTGGCATAGGAATTGTTACCGAGGCTTACACTGGGTTTGTTCTTGATGGGGAAGTTTCAGTAATATATGTAATTCCTGCAGTACTTTGGATAATAAACTGAAAACAAATGAACTAACAAAAGAACAATATGATACACCTTATGAAAAACGTATACAGTCTTGAAAATGCAAAAAGAATTTTGACCAAGCTTCTGGAAATATGGAAGCTGCTGGTGCTCTCGCATTGTGGCAAAGATCACTAGACAGGGAATTCATATATAAAGTATTTGTTGGTGATGGGGATTCGACAGCATATAAAGGAGTATGCAGTTTGAATGAGGGCACTGGTCCTTATGGCACTCCATATCAGTGCTCAAGGAAGAATGAATAAACCACGTTCAGAAGAGGATTGTCTTTCGTCTCATGGCCTTGAGAAAGAAATATGTTTCGAAATATGTAACAACAACAAACAAAATTAAGTTTAGGAGTGAGCTTGGAGGACTCAATAAATTGAGTGATAGCACGATGATAAAGATTGGAAAATATTTTGGCATTGCAGTAAGAAACGGAGATAAAGATCCCATGACCCTATAGTTACCATGAAAACAATATAATGGCAATCTTTTTACATCTGACCAATGATGATAAAAATCATGATCATTCTCAGTGTCCTGTTGGCAAAAATAGCTGGTGTTTTTATAATCGTGATCTGACAATGAATGTATCTCCCAAGAGTCACAAGATGAAAGTAAAACTCCAACTTGCAGAGGAACAAAAGATCCCAGTTCGTCAAATATTTGAAGAGCTTTCCTCTGATGATTTACTGCAAAGATGTGCGAAAGGTCGTACTCAAAACCTAAATGAATCGTTCAACAGTAAAATATGGGCAATGAGTCCAAAGATCAGGCTTCATGGGAAGGATACTGCGACCTTTGCTTTTCATGTTGTTGCAACGGAACATAATATCGGCTATGCAGCAAGTTCACTGCTGCTTATTATGAAAAAAACGACAGGAGAAAGCCTGAAAGGCCTTCAGATGAAAGAGAAGACCAGAAAACGAATGTCTACTATGTATTCAAGAAAGCAAAAGAAGCAAAGAACATCCAAAGGAGGATATGAAGGAGGGGCTCATTAGCCTCCTAAAAACCTGGCAGCACAAGAGTAGAGTGGCGTTCTATAATAACCCCCCAAAAATAATATATACTATTGTCTTTAAGTGATTAATGTTTTTTTTTTAGAAGAAATAATCTCTCTTATAAAAGAGAGGGGAACAGGTGCCATGTAGGCTTTCCAAGAAACTTTATATGTTTCTAAAAGCAAAATAAATGGTTAGCAAAACTTTAACTGCGTTTTTCTCAAAACATAAATTTTCTACATTCAAATTCCAAAAACTCCCTTATTTATGAATGGATTTTAATAATCTAAAAAGCAATTTGAATAAAGATAGTGAGAGAACACACCTGCGAATTTATTTTTCTTTTTTCTCTCAAAAAAATTTTTTACCAAGATTTAATATATAATTTTATGGTATTTTTATTGCATTTTTAAAAATATTTTTTAATAGCATACATCACATATTAGATTTTTGAGTTTGCCGTTTTACTTTTTTTATTGAATAATAAATAAAGAAGGAGATGTACTTACAAAAAAAAGTGTTATGTTTAAAAGAAAAATATTCGTTAAAAAAAGTTTTCATCCAATTCACCTGAAATTTTGTGTGCATCTTCGGTCAAACTATATAAAAAAAAAATAAATAAAATAAAACGCGAAGCTAGAACCATCCGAACAGTCACCTTGCGGTGTAGTAGGTGAACTTATCATACCAACATCGCTGTGGCCTAAGTCTCTGGAATATATCTTAAAGAGGTTTCATTTTTTTATTACATCGTTTTATGACACATGTTTTACATGCAGTTTACCTTTGTAATTTGCCTCGTTTCACTGACTAATTTATTAAAGTTTTATAAACATTCTACCCTCCGGCATTACCTGTTAGATTTAATAATCCATCCAAACACATTCATTGTATCTATTTATTCATTTTTAGCCTGGAAAGGGGTGGGGGGCCAGGGCTTCTCATTTACGCTTCTTTCCGATACATTGATTTTCATCCCAAGCTTGCTGAGCGTTTTTGAGGAGAGTCGTCAACTTTTCCAGTGGGGCTAATTGGAAACTTGATAAATATGGCATTGCAATCGTTCCAGTAATGAAGAATGCGATTTTCTTGTGAAATTCACACGCTTGGCATTTCTCTCTCTCTCTCTCTCTCTCCCTCTAACGCACACAAACACACAGCTACGCACATATACATATGTTTACATACATACATATATATATATATATATATATATATATATATATATATATATATATATATATATATATATATATATATATATATATATATATATATATATATGTATATATATATATATATATATATATATATATATATATATATATATATATATATATATATATATATATATATATATATATATATATATATATATATATATATATATATATATATATATTATATATGTATATATATATATATATATATATATATATATATATATATATATATATATATATATATATATATATATATATATATATATATATATATATATATATATATATATATATATATATATATATATATACAGACATACATATGTATATGTAAGTTGAAGGCAGTTGCTTTGAACCTGATAAACAGCATCGAGTTAGGGAGAAGAATTCCATTATTTCCTTTCACTGTACTTTTTACACTGACGTTTCAGGACCATGTGTCCCATTTTCAAAGCTATGAACTAAAAAGACAACAGAATTAAAAATAGACTCAGATTTAAAAAAACGAGAAAAAGGTTTTTACATAAAAGTATAAAAAGAAACATAATAGAAAGGAACGATGGTTACCAAATAGTTACGGAGGCATGAGCTGTGTGACAATCAGGGTCCGTTTTGGTTCCAACAGAAACTCACAATAGGTATAGAGGTGTTGAAGTGGACCGAGTATTTAATTGGGGAATTAGTTGTTTAATAAACAGAGATTGTAGTATTGACAGTTGGTATTCATTCGGAGCTTTGCCTATCAATTTAAAATCCCTGTAATTGATATTATATTTCCATTTTTTCCCGTGGTCTCTTATGCATGAAAATTCGGGGTTTGATCATTTAACGCCAGTTTGGTAACTTACGCCACGATGAGAGTCTAATCTCACCTTCAACAACCTTCAATACTGTGTTTAATCTGACCAATTACAAGTTACCAAAAAGAGAGGAATTTCTGCTCTCACTAGGTTTGGATTTTGGTCTTCCATGCTTCAGACCTTCATGTAATCAATTTTATGGGTCTTTGGAGTCTTTGTTTTCCAGGTTGCTTAATCTCCGCCTCGACACCGACGTGGCGAGTCTGCTTACTCAAATACAAGGGTCAGCTCCGAAAACCTATAATAACTTAACTACTAGATGGACACCATTCTTTTCCAAAAATGATTTGAATGCCCGTAAGGAACTGAGTAAACATGATGAACTGTTTATAACTAGACCGGACAGGGAAAAAGGTACGGTAATCTTAAACTAACAGGAATTTGCACAGAAAATGGCAAATATTTTGGGAGACGAAACAAAGTTTCAAAGAATGGGAGAACCTCAATATTCTACTATTTTCACTGTCGAGGATCGAATAAATCTATCTTTAAAATGCTTAAAAGACCGAAATATTATAAGTACTGATACCTATGAATCATTATACAGCACAGGTGCTTCCTATGGAATAATTATGGATTGCCCAAAATTCACAAAGAAGGTATCCCAGTGAGACCTATACTTACCTCATATGGCACTCCTAATTATAAACTGCTAAATTTCTAGTCCTACTTCTAGCACCCTTAACGACCAATAGTTATAGTATTAAAAACTCTGAAAGTTTTAAAGAAAGGATTTTATCACAAGACTCCGATCTTTTTATGGCTAGTTTAGATCTGGAGTCACCTTTTACTAATGTCCCTGTGGAAAAAACTATTGATATTATTTTAGGTCGAATTTTTCCTAACCTAGATGCCATTTTTAATCATTTTAATATCATGGATTTTAAAAAACTGTTGCAATTGGCCGTGCTGGACACAACCTTCATTTTTAATGGGAAAGCGTATGTTCAAACTGATGGTATGGCTATCGGATCTCCATTAGGTCCTACCCTTGCAAATATTTTTATGTGCTCCCTGCAGGAGCGCTTGTTGGACGATTGTCCTTTGGCTTGCCACCCCCTTTTTTACAGCAGCTATTTTGATGATAACTTTCTGCTGCTTGGGAACAAGGATCGAGCAGATGAATTTCTTGAGTATGTCAACCAAATGCATCCAAACATAAAGTTTACAATCGAATATGAAAGTGAAAATAAATTGCCCTTCTTAGATATAGTGGTTTCAAGACGTGATGATAATCTTAAATACCCCGGTTTTTCGTAAAAAAAAAACTTACCGGTCTGGGTCCTAATTTTCATAGCAATTGTTTCTTTAATTTAGGTTAAATTCTTTGTCTACCCTCTTCAAGAGGGCCTTTAATTTAACATCTGATTGGCATGGTTTTCACGAGGAAATTCTATACCTCCACCAATATTCTGTTAATAACTGTTTCCCGCCTGAGCTCTTTTACAAACATTTGCGCAAATTTTTAAATAGTATTTTTCATCCAAAATTCAAAATACCAACAGTAAGTAAACTATCTTTCTTTGCAAGTGTCCCGCTTATCTATGATAAACATTTTTACCAAGACTTACGACAAATAATAAACAAATATTTACCGGCTGTCAGATTGAAACTAATACCTAGTAATCCAATGACGATCAAGTCTCTGTTTAAATATAAAGAAAGTCTGCACCCTTTCATGACCTCAGGAGTCATATACCTGTTTAATTGCCCCAGATGTGACCTGGGGAAGTACATGGGCTCCACTCGTAGGTTGTTGAAGTAGAGTTTAGACTCTCATCGTGGCGTAAGTTACCGAACGGGTGTTAAATGATCAAACCCAGAATTTTCATGCATAAGAGACCACGAGAAAAATTCAAAGATAATATCAATTACAAGGATTTTAAAATAATATGCAAAGCTCTGAATGACTGCCAACTGTCAATACTAGAATCTCTTTTTATTAAACAACTAGTTCCCCAATTAAATACTCAGTCCATATCAACATCTCGATACCTCTTGTGAGATTCCGTTGGAACCAAAACGAACCCTGAGTGTCACACAACTCTTGCCTTCAGCACTATTTGGTAACCATTGTTCCTTTCTATTATTATGTTTCTTTTTATACTTTTATGTAAAAAGCTTTTTTCCCGTTTTTAAATCTAAGTCTGTTTTTAATTCCATTGTCTTTTTAGTTTATAGCTTTGATAATGGGACACATGGTCCTGAAACGTCAGCGTAATCAAGCACATTGAAAGGATATAAAAGAATTCTCCTTCTCCCCTAACTCGATGCTATTATTTGCAGATACTGTCTTTTTATCTAAACTATGAATCTGTCTGTACTAATTCTTTTTCTCTTCTACACAGATAAAAGATAGTCTCTGAAAGTAATACCGTTGACTTCAATAAAAACTGCATAAGAGAGAACATATTCCCAAATAGCATATATATATATATATATATATATATATATATATATATATATATATATATATATATATATATGTGTGTGTGTGTGTGTGTGTGTGTGTATATATATATATATATATATATATATATATATATATATATATATATATATATATATATATATATATATATATATATATATATATATATAATATATATATATAATATATATATATATATATATATATATATATATATATATATATATATATATATATATATATATATATATATATATATATATATATCAATGCAGCACAAAGGAACGAGTACTTGAGAATATCACTAAATCCACGTCAGAAGGTGAGTGAAAACCGGGACTTTGAACAGTACTTTCGTAGTTTATTCTACATTTTCAAGTTCACACTGAATGCAAAAGAAGTTGACAGAGATTTATATACAAAAACAGAAAGGGAGCCTGGGTTACAGTTTGTTAATCTGGGCAGTATGTTCTTTAAACAAAAAAGACAAAGACAAGGGATCAAGGGATAATCTAGGGTGGAGATTAACATTCCTGGTGGAAGTAGCTTCAATGAACACAGTCTCTAGCAGATTTCTTTTCTAAATATCTAGTTAAATTACTATCACCTCTTCTGGGCATTATTTCAAATTTCCATTTACAAAACCTTGTTGACTTCTGTGCTAGACTTTCCCATATTGAATTATCCAGTACTGACAGATTAACCAGTTTTGGTGTGACATCTTTATTTACTAAAGTTCCTATTGATGACTTACTTCAATATTTATCACAGCATTTGGAATTGTATAATCTACAATTACCTACCAATGTTATTATTACTTTTATATCCCTTTGTATAAAAAATTGTAAATTCACTTTCAATGGTAATTTTTATGAACAAATATTTGGTATGGCTATGGGGAACCCTCTTTCGCCACTTTTGTCTAATATTTACATGGAATTCTTTGAGTCTAGATTTATTCCCAGAAAGCTACTCTCTAAGGTGTTTTGGGTTAGATATGTAGACGATTGCTTTTGTATTGTAAAAGAAAATGTAAATATTCCTGATTTCTTGCAAAAAATTAATAATCTTGTACCATCCATAAAATTCACAACAGAATATGAAGAAAATAATTGCATACCTTTTCTGGACGTCTTTTTTATTAGAAATAACACCATTTTTTGTTTTAAAGGGTATAGGAAACCCACGAATAATTTGTCATATATTCATTTTTACTCTAGCCATGCTAAACAAATTAGGGTTCCAACATTTTCAACATTTTCCAGTATGTATCTTAGATTTTGTTGTCCTGAATTTTTGGAAAAGGAGTTAAAAATTACTGATAAAATAGGAGATTCGTTATGTTACCCTCCATATTTTTTAGAACTTTGTAAAAATAAAGCAAAAAAGACATATTACAATCCAACCAGTGTTAACAAAGAACTTAAGAATATTCTCTGTTTACCACTTCATCCTAATTTCATTCCTGCAATGCCCATTTTAAAACCTACAGATATTAACTTAGTATTTAAATATAATAATATTTTGAGAAATAAATTAATTAAGAATAGCCCACCCAATTCAATCAATATTGTATACAGTATTCCTTGCAAAGAATGTAATAAGATTTATATTGGTCAAACATCAAAAGGACTAAAAGGAAGAAGTTTCCAACACAAATGTGCCATTTCAAGAGGCTTATCAAATAATAGCATTGTGGATCATTGGCTTAAGACAGGCCATACGATGAACTGGGATAAGTCAACGGTAATCTACAAGGTCAATGACCATCGGAAGAGAAATCTGCTAGAGACTGTGTTCATTGAAGCTACTTGCACCAGGAATCTTAATCTCCACCCTGGATTATCCCTTGATCCTTTGTCCCTGTCTTTTTTGTATGTAGAACATGCTGCCCAGACTAACAAACTGTAACCCCGGCACCCCCTTTCTGTTTTTGTACATAAATCTCTGTCAACTTCTTTTGTATTCAGTGTGAACTTGAAAATGCAGAATAAACTACGAAAGTACTTGTTCAAAGTCCCGGTTTTCACTCACCTTCCGACGTGGATTTAGTGATATATATATATATATATATATATATATATATATATATATATATATATATATATATATATATATATATATATATATATATATACAGTATATACACACACACACATCCCCTAATGAGGTCCTTTTTCGTAGCTGTTTCATGTTTTGGGATAATCAGTAAGCCGCTAGCTGACTGTCAAGATTTTGATGATGTGTAGTATTCGTAAAAATAGTATTTGTAAAACGATGAAAACTGTAGGCTGGACCTAATTACTTCCGCCCAACATAAAGACATAATCATGAAGAAATGGTCTGCTATTGCATATCAATAGATTTAGAAAGTCAGAAAATAGGCAAACGACGTTTTTAGACCATTGTCAAATGATGACTTATCGCAGTGCTTATTCGTAAAAAAAAGAAATAAAAAACACAAGTAATTTTGTAGTTGTTCAAAGGATTTCAGATAGGGTTCCTTTCATTACCGTATTTCCATCTCCCATAAACCAAAAAGCAGAGGAGGGCGATAAACATAAAGATGCTTCCTCCATAGAATAATGGGCCCACTGGGAGCAGTAATACAAATGAGGGGTCTGCTCATTTATGGATCTAATTATTTTTATTAGCTATTTATGTAAGGCTATATTTTGCTTAGTTGCGCTGACCAGTTTTATTACTCGGATGTTTCTTTCCATGTTTAATACACGGGAAAAGACTATTCCAGCGTTTCGTTCTACTATGTATTCAAACGATCTTGCTTATCCTTTTGTTAATATTAACATATTTTATAAAATATACATCTGAGCTAATGTCATTAGCTAGACTCGTCTCATTATTCAAAAGTAAAATGACATAATTTACAAATGGTGGGTAAGTAGTGATACGCACTTCATCTTTAACACGGAGAGGGAAATTATATATCCAGGATTCTTTTAAACATGAAACATTTCACCACTCCTCTACCCCTCGCTCATAGATGCTGAGGAACATATTTGGAACCACTGACCCGTCACAATTCTCTCTCATTATCTTTGAGATATAATAGCAAAGAACAGCTGAATGATCTACCAGAAAGAGGGAAAGAGTGATCCCAGGAACGCTTCAAATATTGACAAGGGTGAACACCATGTTTCTCCCCATTGGTCTATGGTTTCGTCTTTATCTATAGATCGCTGTTTTTCCTCTTCCAGGCTGAGTATTGAATGGAAATGTTCCCCTACAATAGCAAGAGCGCGTCCATACAAATGAAGCGCGTCTTATTTGGCGAAAGGAGAACTGGAAACAGAATTCTCAATTCGACCAAAAGAGGCGCTGGGAATGTCGGCCGTTTGGCTCCCTTCATTCATTGTTCCATCGTTGGGTTCACCTCCGTTTTCTGTCTTACTAAAATGCTGCATTCTCTCTCTCTCTCTCTCTCTCTCTCTCTCTCTCTCTCTCTCTCTCTCTCTCTCTCTCTCTCTCTCTCTCGGATTCCCCTTCAGCAAAAAAAGTTAAATTCTGGAACAACGTTATTTATAGAATAAATGGAGAGGAAATGCATTGATGTCAATATGTATTTTTCTCAACAGATTCATCTTTGGGTAATACTTTTAAAATTATTGCATCACAAGGCGTTATTACTGCATTTCCTTATGAACGTATTTGCTTAACGCAAAAAAAAATAATAAAATAAAATTGGAAACAATGGCGTCTCAGCAACAAAACACAAGGAATGCAGTTTCATTAATATCTCATATTTCCCAAAGAACTCACTTCGATTACTTCATTGTTTGCTAGATTCCGACCTCAGGGTACATTGGAAAAGTAAACAGCAGGTGCTGATGGCATTGTTACTATACAACCTAGATTTTTTTTGCGCGAGTTTCGGCCAATTCATCAATGCCAGAGGGCTGTTGTCAACCTGGCAGGCCATTTATATCCTCGAACCTAATCCATGGGGTGTTGGGGTCATAAAACTAAACACGTTTGCCCACTGTACACAGGGTCTCTGAGGACCAATAAAAAACAGGTATTATACTGGTTATTATTCTTACTTATATATATATATATATATATATATATATATATATATATATATATATATATATATATATATATATATATATATATATATATATATATACATACATACATACATACACGCATTCAGCGGTAGTACACATCAACAAGCAGGAATCCAAAGAAGACGATAGTCAACAAAAAAGTTGCATATTTATTGTTATAAACGTTTCGTGTTACTTAAACACTTCATCGGTTTGTAAAATTGAAAAATACATATTGATTCTCTTAATTCAAAATAAAAACTAAATTAAAAACAGTAGTTACATTCTTTAGAATTACAAAATATATAAAAGTAAAAAAAATGGAGCAAAGAATTTTTCAAGCCAACCTAATCACAAGAAAGGGAAAGACGAGGTGAGACCACAAGCTCACGCATGCCCACAGAATACTTAGGCCAAGTGCAAAGGAGTTTAGACTTTACAAGAGGTGCAAGACGTTTAATAAACAAAGACTCAAGGGTCGTTAAGTAAGTAAGCAGATTGTTTGGTAGTTACAATTATGGAAAAATGTCTTTTATCAATATTAGCCTTGTATTTAACGGTATGATTTCTAATGCTAGAAAATTCGGGGTTAGTAATTCGTGAGCCAGTAATAACGGACCTGCAATATTCTTTTTGATGAGCCAACATAACTACCAAGACATCTTGGGCATTCAGATTTATAAATAATATCTAAACATTCGTGGCAATGTCAGTCTTTTCGAGATTACGTTAACCGTAGACATTCTAAAATTAGATTTACTATTGAGCAGGAGACTGAAAATACACTGGCCTTTTTAGACGTAAAAATCACCCGTTTTGACCATAATTTTAGTACATCAGTTTTTAGAAAAAATACTTATACAGGCCTTGGAGGTAATTTTTATAGTTCGTGTTACTTTTCATATAAAATTAATACCACAACTATCCTAGTTTTTAGAGCTCTTCGTTATACATCTAGCTGAGTAAATTTCCACTCCGAAATTGAATTTTTACTTGAATATTTTACCAAAAATTCCTACCCCGAAAAGCTTTTTTATAATGTAGTTAACAAGATTTTAGCACGTAGCTTTTCTGATCCCATTGTGACATTTAATGTTCCGAAATTGACTAAGTACGCCACAATACCATATGCTCACTCTGGCCTCCTTAGATCCAAAGTTAAACAAGTCATCGAAAAAGAGAGTTCTAAAACTGAATCTAATACCTATGAATCCACTACAGATTGGCGCCTTTTTTAATTATAAGGACAAGCTACAGAACTTTGTGAGGTCTAATATTATTTACAAATTTGAATGCCCAAGATGTCTTGGTAGTTATGTTGGCTCATCAAAGAGAATGTTGCAGGTCCGTTATTACAGCCACTTAGGTTTGACCTACAGAACTGGCTCGCGAATTACTAACCCCAAATTTTCGAGTATTAGAAATCATGCCGTTAAATGCAAGATTAATATTGATGAAAAACATTTTTCCATAATTGGAACTACCAAACAATCTGCCCACTTAACGATCCCTGAGTCTTTGTTTATTAAACGTCTTGCACTTCTTCTAAAGTCTAAACTCCTTTGTATTTGGTCTAAGTACTCTGTGGGCATGCGTGAGCTTGTGGTCTCACCTCGTCTTTCCCTTTATTGTGATCAGGTTGGCTTAAAAAAATTCTTTGCTCCTTCTTTTTTACTTTTTTATATTTTGTAATTTTAAAGAATGTAATTATTGTTTTTAATTTAGCTTTTATTTTGAATTAAGAGAATTAATATGTATTTTTCAATTTTACAGACCGATGATGGGTTTAAGTAACACGAAACGTTTCAAACAATAAATATGCAACTGATTTGTCGACTGTCGTCTTCTTTAGACTCCTGCTTTGTTGATATACGTATGTAAGTATGTATATATATATATATATATATATATATATATATATATATATATATATATATATATATATATATATATATATATATATATATATATATATATATATATATATATATATATATATATATATATATATATATATATATATATATATATATATATACTATATATACACACACATATATATATATATATATATATATATATATATATATATATATATATATATATATATATATATATATATATATATATATATATATATATATATATATATATATATATATATATATATACTACACACACACACACACACACACACACACACACACACACATATATATATATATATATATATATATATATATATATATATATATATATATATATATATATATATATATATATATATATAAAAACAGAATCTACTGGTCATGTTTTACCAAGTAAGTATGTGATTTCAATAACCTCAATGCCCTCTTAACTTCGGACGTCGAAATTATTCATATTTCTTGCATCAGGATCTAAAGCTCTGAGGTGACAATAGTACCCAAAAGATGTGCAGAATATGAGAAGTTCAGAGAGCATTATAATTATTACAATCATACACACACACAATGTATGTATGTATGTATATATATATATATATATATATATATATATATATATATATATATATATATATATATATATATGTGTGTGTGTGTGTGTGTGTGTGTGTGTGTGTATGTATGCATACATAGCTACATACATACCAGACATTAAATAGTATTCCTATTCAAAGATGGCTGCTTCTCGGTAGCATATCACACATTGGTTACACCGTCAGCGTCAGCAATACTCTGTTTAAAAACTGGGATTCTCTTTTTTTTCATCATCAGTATTTTAAAATAGATAATGGTTTCAGCACAAATAAGAAAGCTTTTTTATTTCTGAAAAATTATAGCATTGACGGTGAGTACATCACCATAAAAATTACACTTCTGATTATTTTTTTCTTTTATTTAAAAATGTTCAATGTACAATATGCATAGTCTGGAGTTGCAATATTACATGAAATTTCTTGTAACAATGTTCCTTAGTACCTCATTTAAACATATCTTAAATTTTTTTTCTTTATTATTTTTATTTTACAAATGTTCATCATACAACATTTACCTTATATTTAATAACAATTTTCTTTAATCTGCAACCATATACAATATTTAGCCATTAACATTCAAAATGTTTTTGTAACATACACCTTAGGAAATAAGTTTTTCTTTTTTAACTTATAATTCTCCACTAACAGCTTTTTCCGAAGATTCCATTTATGTTTTAGAATGCTAAATAAAACGTTACTATTTATATTCTGTCTTCTCCCATTCCATACTGTTAATAGAAAATCAACAATAAGAACTACAGGACAATTAGATCTTTATTAGTATTACAATTAAAATAAAAAAGAACAACATGAAGAAAACTTTGATTTCTTAAGATAATAATGTAATCAAGACTGTATATAAAAATTTTACCAGCTGTTGATTCTGATCACAAGACCGGAAGATATGAAACACATCCTCTCTACAACCATAATGTGCGCATGCAGCTGTGTCTTTGATATTTAGGGCTTTTAATTTAGTTAGAGGGTGGAACACCATGTAAATATTTAAATAAAAACTCACGTTCATCCGGGATGATACACGGAGTGTCTAAGACTTTCAGATTCTTTCCCAATTGTGTAATGGAAATGCTTGTTCGACTGTAGGCTTAACATTAGGTGCAACGTCTTCATATAATACTTTATTAGATAACACTCGAAGATTTAACAGCTAATGTATACGCCTTAAGAAATCTATGAACCCAGAATAAAAGCACGGCCTGGCTAATGCAGTATTATTTAGAACACCACTGTTAATTAAGAATGATACTCTTATGTAGCAAAATATCGAGTTAAACTAATATCAGCGCTATACATATTGAGGGCAGCTTTACAAAATTTATATATGCTTTACGATAAACATCAATTACACCAATACCCCATTTAGTTTACTCAGGCAAAGTGTATCTTTGCCTATCGGATGATATTTACCATTCCACACATACTGGTATAAAATGGCGTTAATTTTACTAATATGCGACTTACTAGGAAGAAGTGTGTGTGAAGTATATACCACACTTTGGATAAAACTAAACAATTCACAATTATGGCTTTTTGAAATAAGGTTAAAAATCTAGGCTTTAGCACATTAATTGTCTTTTGCACTTTTTCAACAACGTGTAACCAATTTTCTTTACACATTTTTTTCAAAGTTATTCTGATGGTTTATACCCAAGATCCTTATTTGTTTTACTGACCGTATCCATGAAATAGGCCAATCACTCTGTCAGACCATAAGCCAACACCCATGATAACGGTTTTCTTTTTGTTAAGCAAGGCTCCAGTTGCATTTTCGAATTTATTCACAATTTCAAGAAACTTTGTTAAAGCGTTATCTGATGTAATTAATATATTTGAGTCATCTGCAAAACCTATTATTTTAATTATCACTTTATTAGGAAGATCAAGAGTTTGCACCTCACTGTCGTATTGAATGGCTTTATAAAAAGCTTCTTGAAAAATACAGAATAGAACATGGCCAAAGGGCATCCTTGTCAAACAGTTCTTTGGACTTCAAATTCACGGGATAAAGTACCATTAAAACTGATAACTAGTAATTCATGACTGGCATATAGTAAAAAACCGGGTATATATGTAAGTTGGCAAAACCTTTGTGTATTAATAATCTATAATTAGGTTAAGGCGAAATCACTCGGGTCATTTCCTTGCTAATTGCTGAGGGAAATTGATTTCATTTTGCAACCCCGGACAAATAAAAATATGTGCCTGCTTGTTAAATATTTAATTGCAAATTAATTTGGCAGTCAGGGGTGGTGGTAAAAACTCCCTTCCAGATATTATCGTAACTGACTTGCGATGAGTAATAAGAATATTAATTATGACTTTTCTTCTTGAAGACGCCCCGAAGGTAATACGAGTTTTTCCTTCTTATTTTTCATGTTGATTATCAAACACTGGAAATAAGAAGAGGGGAACAAGCGCCCCCTAAGAAAGGTGTTTGATTTTTCCACATTCCTTTTTAATCTTTGTTTCTCTCGGGTTTCTCTTTTTCTTGTCATTTCGTATGAATTTAGACAATGAATTTAGTATATAATGAATATTCCACATTTATTTAAATTTTCTTATTTTTGAACATTGTTAAAAATTTTAAAAACAACTTTTTATTTCCATTTAACAATGCTTATACTATTATTAAATGAAAATACATGCCCCGTCCACTGACGTATTAATACAACAAAATCATGAAATCGTAAACTATTATTACGTATGTATTTATATTTTTCCCCTAGATCGATCATCCAGGAGCGATTTTATAATAATGAAAAAGATGTATATACAAATAAAAAAAAAGCAAAATATCAGTTTGATGCTGACAACGCAGGTGGGTGAGAACAGCAATTATCACAACCTGGAGGGATTTCGGTACAAATTAAGGGCATGAAATTGAAGCCACCAACTCAAGCCAAATGACACTGCCCAAACATGTTGTATTTTGGTCTGGTAATTTATGGTCGTGTACATATTCATCCCGTGAAATTTATCATAATTTATGAAGCATGATAAATTTAAATTATCAAGAGAGAAGTATGAGGGAGGGCGGCATTAAAAGCCATTTTCGTAATTGTTAGTAATGAATTCTGGCCACAAATTTAATATTTGGTGGCGTTCCACTAAACGTGAGGAAGTTTGAGAGTCATTATTTTTCTCATTGTCGGTATTTTGTTCCTTCTATATGCTAAAAATTATGGAACAGGATAAACATTGAATATATGGCAAATAATACCAATGAGGACGGTGACATGAAAAGTAATAAAAAACAAGTAGACAAAGTCCAATAAAATCATAATACAAAACGATCATTCACTTTAAGTTACGTATCATAGCGTACGTAATTCTATTAACGCAATCACAGATTATAGACTAAAAGAATGCCAATTACGAGGGTAACAAAATCAAGAATGATAACAAAACTCCCCAATATTTTCTAATAACTATATGAATATATAAATATTCATCTGATATTCAGATATTTATGGTGCTGAAACCACTCGTTATCGAACAGTTTCTAAATTATGAAAAAGGATATATGTTGATCATCAGTATGAATCCATGAGGGAAGATACTGTAAAATGCCGTATCTATTTTATGTTTAGTAAAATTTAAGTTTGTTTACCATAAGAGCTTCGTTGGGTTTAAATTTCAACAATTCATTTAAATAAAGTCTTTCAAATTTATTTGAGTACTGTTATACTGGAGAATATATATATATATATATATATATATATATATATATATATATATATATATATATATATATATATATATATATATATATATATATATATATATATATATATATATATATATATATACATATACATATATATACAGTATATATATGTGTATATATATACACACAGTATATATATATATATATATATATATATATATATATATATATATATATATATATATATATATATAATGTGTATGTGTGTGTATGTATAAGTTAATCACGAAAATATGGAACGTGATGAATATATAAATAAAGATAAAATCCACGAAGGAAAGGGAAACACTGGAGTGCTGCAAGGCCTTTCGACTGTCCGTCGTCCTTGACTTAGCAGACTGAAGAAATATAAAAGTAAGTTAGAAAGAAAGTTCATATAAATGACAGATGTGGATTACAAAGGAAAAAATATGTACCTGGAATCCAACACAAATGAAGAATTAGTAGACCTGCCAAAACAGGGTTAAATATTTAAGAGGTTTTACAAAGGATCAGGATCAACCATTCAGAAGCAGGGACAGGACAATTAAAAGATTATACAGGTGGGTGATTGACAACCAAAAAATATTAGTACAGCAAAATAACTATCTTTTTTTGTAAACAATAACAATTTTTGCAAGATAAACATTTTTACAAATAAAAAATTATATTAAACAAACGAATACATAGATAATATATATAAGGTAACTAATTTGTAATTAATTCAGTGATTTCCTCTTTTAGGTCATTCTTGAACATTTTTCTAACACAGGGGTCCAAATAATACATGCCAGGACTAAGGGTAAAATTACAGCTGGAAGTAAGCTGGATAATAGCGGACTCCAAAAGATTTCTTGAGAGAAATCTTTCGATCTGGCAACCGCTGAACTTTCAGTCCAATTTATCCTGTGAGAGTTTTCGCTTAAATTAATGAATATACCATTGGATGTTTGTCCAGTTTTGACTGAATACTTATGTTGTTTAATACGTTATACGTTCATCTAAATCTTTGCTAAATTGGCCAATATAAAAAGAGAGGCAGTCCAAGCATGGAATTTTATATATTATTATGTTGTGTTTCTTTAGTGCTGTTTTTTACTAACATTCCTTTTAGTGTGTTATTATAGGAAAAAACGAGGTTGACATGGAAAGATTTTAACAATGATTTTATGTTTTCAAAACCGCTCAAATAAGGCAAGCTAAGAATGTTCTTAGGGGTTTCTTTCTCCATGTTACTTTCACTATAAAACTTTTTGTGGGCTTTATTATAACAAATATCTAGTATATGTGAGGGATAACATAAATCTGTCCCTATTTTTCTTATGTATTAAATTTTTTTATCCAAATACTGGGAACTGACAATGCGCAAAGCTCGTAAAAAACATAGAAGAAAAAAATTTATATTTTGATGTTAAGGTAATGGCCTGAATAAAAATGGCCATAAGTTAAGTTGTTGGTTGGTTTCCTATAAATACTGAATTTACATTGAAATGGTTCTCTATGTATTAAAACATCTAAGAAAGGGAGGCAATTGTCTTTTTCTAATTCTAAAGTAAATTTAATGGATGGTACCTGGTTATTCAAATTACAGAGTAAATCATTTACATCAATACCAGCAGGCAAAACACCTAAAATATCGTCAACATATCTATATAACTTTAAAGGGGTATAAATGATATTGGGTAAATACCGTTTTTCAAAGAATTCCATACACAAGTTTGAGAGGAGTGGGGATACAGGGTTGCCCATTACCAAACCAAATATTTGTTGGTAAAATTCATCATTGAATATAAACTTACATTCACAAATGCAAAACCTAGTGAGTGAAATAATATGACTTACAGGTAGAGTAATTCATGATTGATTAGTTCATTACTAAGATTCTATAAAATAGAATCTGTAGGGGCTTTAGTAAAAAGTGAACAAACATCAAAACTAACGAATTTATCAGTGGGGCAAAAAGTGATTTTGTGTAATTTATCAACTAAATCTAGACAATTATATAAGGAGAATCGGAGATAGTTCCAGGTAACGGGGACAAGAGTTTGGTAATATATTTCGAAAGTTGATATGATATTGAGCCAACAGTACTGATAATAGGCCGCATAGGATTATTTTCTGTGATAAGTCGAATAGTATTATAATTTTAGATAAAGCTGACTACATATCACGTATGCAAGCCCTACTGGATGATGATACGACTTACAAAAAAACTAACAAAAACTCCCCCCATCAAGTCATAAAAAATTTTAACAGCGCAGTGAAAAAAATCCTTAAAGATAAAAAAGAACTAATAGGTCAGTTGTCAGTAAAATTTCCCTCTTTACCTTACTTGTACGGATTTTGTTATGAAGGATGATTTTTTTTTTTAATCGTAGTGTGATGAAAAATGGTTGGATAAAATAAAATCACAAGTATAATGTTTCTTCCTCTTTTGCCTATATATGGCCAATGGTTAACTTACCAGCTAAATGATAATCAATTCCACTGACAAGGGGGCGTAATCGTGACTAAATTGCTGTCCATTAAAACTCCATCGTAACCCCAGCAATGAAAAATGCAGAAATTATCCTTCCCAAGCTTGTTAGAAGATATAAGTTTTTCGCAACATCTTATACATCAAAGATATTGCCCAGGCAAACAATCACAGAATTATATAAATTACCTCTGTAAACGAAGATTAAGAAGATAAAATTGAAAATATATGTATGTTTCAATTATAAATGCTGCTGCGTTTATCTTCTTGCTGCATATTTTTCACATTAAAAGGCAGAGACTTAATGACTTCTGAGCAAATTTGTTAACAAAAGTCATAATTTTATATTCTTAGCTACCATCGCAAAATAATTATAAGATAATTGAAGCTGTCTTTTCTTTTTTTTCTTAATCACCCGTGGCTGCAACGTTAAAGTGTAACTAAAGGTCAATAAGTGGTCAACTTTAACCGAGCTGTGAAGATTGAGACAATTTGAGTCAATTGCCTTCTTTAATGAAGCGAGGAAATGAACTCGATGATTTCACCAGAGTAAAATAATATACTGAACAAGCAATTAGATCTTGGGTCTGTTCGACTTAGATGTGTGGGCAGAGTGTGAATAGTGGTTTTAATAATTATAATTTTTGTGACTTTATTTCAGTTACAGTGATGAATATTATCCTCGACATTGATATATGGAAGCATAAATAAAGTACATCAAATTTAACAGCCATTAAGGAAATAAACACAAAGCAACTCGAGTGAGAATGTAAGTACAAAACTGATTGTTTTTGCTAAAAGTAAAATGGAATACAAAATTATTAGATCTGCAACGGTATCTCTGTTACATTTTTACTAAGACAAAATATCTGTTGGACACTAGCCACGAAAAAGCTTACTTTATTCAAAAGTAAATATTGGTAAATTTATCACTTGACGAACAATTTTACACCAATGTAGTGATAAAAATTTATGAAAAAAATGAAGGCAATGTGTATGTTAAGTTAAAATAGACGCGAACTGAGTGATAACACAAGGACCACACAAAAAAAGATAATAATAATATTAAAATAAAAAAAAAGGCAATAAATGACTGGAGAAAAGCTCAATTATTCTTGAGTTCTATGGCCTAAAGAAGCCTGAGTTTACGGCCCTAACGCTGTGAATGAAAGTCGAGGAAATAAATGTTCGACTATTATAAAGAACCCAAATTGACATTGATGGATGCATGGATGCTCACACAATCAACCTATCTGCATATCATCAAAAGAATTGCAATTATCTGTTTACTCGAAGGGCATTAGACCTTGGGGTAAAATAGCTTTGAATAGTGTCGTATATAGATGTAATTTTTTTTTTTTTTAAATATAAAACCATAGTTTCTTACTTTTCATGCAGTATGTATTTTCACAGAATATCGCTTTCAAATCAATGCAGAAAAATACAAATGAAATAGGTAGATATTGATATTCCATTTAGTGATATAAAAATTTGAATGTGAATATTTCAGTGTTGGAATAATTCATGACAATGGTCAGACAATTTAGCTGGGATGGAAGGAGACGGGAGCGGAAGAGGTGAAGCAATTGATATTGTTTTTCTTCATTGATATACAGATCCTTTTATTGTTATATACACGTGCTGTTATATATATATATATATATATATATATATATATATATATATATATATATATATATATATATATATATATATATATATATATATATATATATATATATATATATATATATATATATATATATATATATATAAATTATATATATATATATATATATATATATATATATATATATATATATATATACCAGTGTTGCTACTCATATGTTTTTTCCCCTAGATCTATGTTTTTCAGGTTCGATCTAGGTGTCTATGTTTTTTTTTAAATACTTAAAATCTAGGTTTTTTGGGGGAAAGTTCTGTAAATCTAAATAATAATTCATTTTTCTGCATAGTAGCTTTATAAATCAGTTACAATTATGCACATTTTATAAAAAAAAATAATCTTCAATGATTCATATTTCCCGCCTCATCTTGTCCTCCCTTCTCTGGGGAGCCCCTCCCTTCCTCCCTGTTTTTTTCAAGTTTGAACAGCGCCAGCTACCTCCCCCACCCCTCCCCATGCAAGGTTAGGAGGAGCTTATTTATTATTACTATTTTTTTTTCACTTAATGGGAATACGTTGAATCTTAGAGGGGGATAATTGATTATTTATACTGGATTTGGTTAATTTAAGATAAGAATAGATGAACTCAGATTATAGTATATATGGTAGTTATATCTGTAATTATTTCCCGTCCACGACGCAGTGTGACTATTAGTAAACCCCGTTACCATGGGCATTCTACGAGATATTGCATGACGACGTGTCATGTATAACACTTGTACTCTACAAGACGGGTTATCGATACGCAGGAATTATCTACCCAACTGTTTCCAGGACTTCAATTTATTTGTTTTGAGATTGAGATTCGTACGTACAATTGTTAAGTGCTACAGTTCACTGTATAAAGGAAATTATTTTCAAACTGAGAATCAGACGTACAATTGTTAAGTGCTACAGTTAACTTTATAAAGGAAATTATTTTCAAATCATTAACATAAGAAACAATGAAAATGATCAGTTCAGATTCAGAAGAACCTGGATGTAGTACAGGCAGTGCAGCGCTAAGAAAAAAAAAAGCAAGCTATACTACAAGCAAGCATTCAAACAGGAATAGATGACAGAAAATGAATTCAAAGATTGGATAAGGCCCGATCCTAAAGGCAAATTTAGTGCTTACTGTAGTGTGTGTGATTGCACGCTAAAGTGTTGTAATAGAACTCGTTTGTTAAGCCACAAAAATTCATCCAAGCATGCAAAAAACCTGTCGTTAAGGAAAGGCACAACAGTGATAGATAAATTTATCACCAAGAAGAAAGAACCGGACCTCAAAAGTAAAGCAAGCAGAGCTGAACTACTATTAACAGGATTTATGGCTGAGCATGATTTGCCATTTTCGAATGTAGACCATTTGATACCATTACTGAAAAAAATGTTCCCCGATAGTGATGTCGCCCAAAATATGACACTGAAGAAAACAAAAGCCTCTTATGTCCTGCAAGATTCTATTGCATGGGAAGAAAAAAGTGAAATTGCAAAAATCTGTCAGGAAAACAAATTTTCCATACTTATTGATGAAAGTACGGACATTTCAGTCTCTCAGATCTTAGCTGTGGTCGTAAGATTTTTTGATAGAAAGGAGGTTAAAGTAACCGATGCCTTGCTTGACATTGTTGAAGTAGAGAACGGAAGTGCAGAAGGCTATATAAAGCGGTGAAGGACTTGCTGGTAGAGAAAAAGATACCCCTCAGTAACCTTATAGGTTTTGGTAGCGACAATTGTTCTACAATGTTAGGAAATAAAGGGGGTTTTCAAGCGCTCTTGAAAAATGATGTCCCGTCAGTTTTTATTCTTGGGTGTACATGTCATTCTTTTTCACTATGTGCAAGTCATGCATGTGCACAGTTACCCTCATTGTTAGAACAATTTTTGAGAGACATATGTTGTTATTTCTCTGGTAGCAGCAAACGCTTACACCAATTTCAGTTAATTCAAGATGTTGTTCATACTCCAAAGCACAGAATGTTAAAGCTTTCCCAAACTCGATGGCTTTCTAGGGGTAAAGTCATTTCCCGTATCATTGAACAGTGGGATGCTCTGTTGCTTTTCTTTCAAGGGGAAACAAATAGTGAGGCAGTGAAGGTCGATGGGGCTGGTGAAATTTATAAAACATTAACCAATCGTGGTACAAAGCATATGCTATTATGCTTGAACCTTTATTCTTGGTAAAATAGACAAAATGAACTTAGAATTTCAGTCGGAATATTTCAGATTGGATTCACTCTATTCTACAATTGCAGGAGAATATAGAAGCATTCTGGCTATGTTTATTGAAGATACAGTCATAGCAACAGAGGAGCTGGTCAACATGAATCCCCTGGATGTGTCAAAATACAAGACCTTAGAAGATGTAAACGTTGGTGGTCGTTGCTCAGCATTGCTGCGTAAAGAACCACTTGAGGAAGGAATAAAGAAAAGATTTCTCATAGGCTTAAGAAAAGTTCTGGTTGAACTGTGTCAACAAATGAAAAAAAGGTTCACATTTCAGGATGACAGTGTATTAGCACTTCTGTGTGTGCTAGATCCAAAACTAGCACTGTCTCCAAAAGAAATGTTGCAATTGCTAAACTAGTTTATCATTTTCCTATGCTTGTTAATGAGGTAGACTTAAACAAATTACAAAACCAATGGCAAGATTTACAATATGCAAAGGAGCATCTGCAACGTTTAAGCCAGAATGCTACTTCATTTTGGCATGAACTTAAAAGTGTAAAAGATGGCAATAATGAAGCCAAATTCGATCTACCATCAAACTTTATGTGTGCACTTTTGGCATTACCCCACTCTTCAGCATGCGTGGAGAGAATATTCTCCAAAGTCAATATGATCAAAACTCCCAGAACAAACAAGCTACTGGTTTCTACCTTGCAAACCGAATTCAAGCAAAACAAGCAATAGCCCGCCAACAGGTCAAAAGTTATGAATGGGAGCCTTCACGGTCTCTTATAAATGATTTGAAAACTGGAGACTGCCATAAGAGGTATGTAGAAAGGACCAAGAATATTGAAGTGGCAATTCCTCATTCAGCAGAAGTCAGTGATTCAGGAGATGAATCGCTGCCTGTTTTTCTTCAATAAAGTATTCTTCATATTCACTGCCAGTTTTTCTGCAATGAGGCATTCTTAATTAAAGGTAATGTTTGCTTTTATAATCCTTATTAATCTTGAAGTTTTTTTATATTTTATTTTATCAATTTCAGTTACTTTATTTTTAGTGATAACAGGCAATTTT
Organism: Macrobrachium rosenbergii; assembly: GCF_040412425.1. NCBI lineage: Eukaryota > Metazoa > Arthropoda > Malacostraca > Decapoda > Palaemonidae > Macrobrachium > Macrobrachium rosenbergii. Next base: position 60,752,332 of record NC_089752.1, read on the forward strand.
ATAGGAAGATAGGCCTACTAGAATTTCTAGATTTTTTTCATTCAATCTAGGTGTTTTTTGAAGTAGCCATCTAGGTTTTTTTCGTTTTGGAGAGTGGCAACACCGATATATACAATGAAGGCAGGGGAAGCACACCAGCAGGTCATGAAAGTCACATTTATTCAATTGCAACGTTTCGAAGCCGACCAGCAGGCATCATTTTCAAGCTACAAGCAATAATACCTAATTAATACAACAAAATTAAGTGACAAATATTAAAATACACAATATAAGTTACATTAAAAACAAACACAGTTAAAAATATGAATAAGGACCAACCGTTGAGTGTGGAGGCAGAGGAAGGACTGACCAAAAACGTAAAAAGTTCACGAGAGACAAAGAGGTGTAGACGTGGCATGGGTGTTCAGTGTGGGGACCAGTTTTTTTAATAAACACTGATTCATTAATTGTTAAAAGTTTATGATTAGAGGCTCTGCCCAAAATCTTAAAGTCTTTGGACTGAATAGAATATTTGCATTTATCGGCATGATCCCTTATGTTGGAAAATTTGGGATTTGAAAGTTTAGTGCCAGTTCTATAGCTGACAGCTCTATGACTGTCGATTCGGACCTTAAGTAACCTATGTGTCGATCCAATATAGGTTCCTCAATTACATCGAGAACAAGTAAAGTTATAAATAACGCAAGAGGTCATTAAAGAATCCAAACGGTCTTTGAGACTGAAAAGGTTACCGATATTCAGTGGGTTTGTGGATATAATTTTGATTTTCACGGCAGGGAGATGACGGGATATTGGAGATCGGAGTTCTTTATAAAAAGTTGTGTCGTGAATAAAAGGAAGACTGAAATAGCAAGGTAGTTTAGGAACGTGAGGAGTAGGATGACGTGGAACAACAATATTATTTAAAAATTTGGAGACGTGTTTAAAGAATAAGCGGGTGTTAAAGCAGTTGCTGTTAAAAGTATTTTTGCAGGAACATGATTTCATTGTGGAAAGCTTGCCAACTAGAGGATAAAGCAAAGGCTCGGTGAAGCATGGTTAATACGGAATTAATCTTAAAATCAAGAGAACAAAAACTAAAAAATTTGTACCAAGACCAGTGAATGTACCTGTTCAACAGACCATTGATATTATATTACATAAGCTTTTTCCTGTGGATGAGTCTCGTTATAATGGGTTCTGTAAGAACGATTTCAAGAAACTTTTAGATCTAGCGGTGCGGGACACCGTTTTTGTTTTTAATGGTTGTTCTTACTCACAATTGATGGCATGGCTTTGGGCTCTCCACTTAGACCCATCTTCGCCGGTATCTTCATGTGCTCGCTGGAAGAGCACATGCTTGATACTTGTCCCCTTAGTTACCATCCGCTATTTTGTAAGCGGTATGTGGACGACACATTTGCACTTTTTAGAAGTCAGTTTGACGCCGAGAGGTGTTTAGCTTTCATTAATTCATTTAATCCTAATATTTAATTCACGATTGAACACGAGACTAACACCCAGTTACGTTTTATAGATATTTTAATAACACGATCCTCTCAAGGCTTCGCTACTTCTGTTTTTAGAAAAAAGACATTCACCGGTCTTGGTACAAATTTTTATAGTTTTTGTTCTCTTGATTTTAAGATTAATTCCGTATTAACCATGCTTCACCAAGCCTTTGTTTTATCCTCTAGTTGGCAAGCTTTCCACAGTGAAATCACGTTCCTGCAAAAGTACTTTAACAGCAACTGCTCTCCCACCCACTAATTCTTTAAAAACGTCTCCAAATTTGTAAACCATATTTTTGTTCCACGTCATCCTACTTCTCACGTTCCTAAACTACCTTTCTATTCCAGTCTTCCTTTTATTCACGACACAACCTTTTATAAAGAACTCCGACCTCCAATATCCCGTCATCTCCCTGCCGTGAAAATCAAAATTATACCCACAAACCCACTGAATATCGGTAGCCTTTTCAGCTTCAAAGACCGTTTGGATCCTTTAATTACCTCTTGTGTTATTTATAAGTTTACTTGTCCTCAATGTAATCGAGGAACCTACACTGGATCGACACATAGGTTACTTAAGGTCCGAATCGACAGCCATAGAGCTGTCAGCTATAGAACTGGCACTAAACTTTCAAATCCCGAATTTTCCAACATAAGGATCATTGTTTATTTAAAAAACTGGTCCCCACACTGAGCACCCATGCTATGTCTACGCCTCTTTGTCTCTCGTAAACTGTTTTCGTTTTTGGTCGGTCCTTCCTCTGCCTCCACACTCAATAGTTGGTCCTTATTCATATTTTTAACTGTGTTTGTTTTTAATGTAACTTATATTGTGTATTTTAATATTTGTCAATTAATTTTATTGTACTAATTAGGTCTTATTACTTGTAGCTTGAAAATGATGCCTGCTGGTTGGCTTCGAAACGTTGCAGTTGAATAAATATGACTTTCTTGACCTGTTGGTGTGGTTCCCCTGCCTTCATTGTACTGCTGGTTTTCGAGAAACCTCCGCCTGTTGAATATATATATATATATATATATATATATATATATATATATATATATATATATATATATATATATATATATATATATATACATTAATCGAATAATGCTCCAAATGTCATTCCCAAATATGAGCCATCCATTTTCATGTTTTATGAATAACACAACATGATTGTAATGTATCAGTTATGTTGACAGAATTCTGAACTCAATAGGATGTTCAGCACGTCCTCCTGCAGCAAGAGGTAAAAAAAAAATGCGTATAGATACAGAAGCACCTCATGTAGCCTTCTGGTAAGTAACGCAGATTCTATAGTAAGGGCTGCACTTGAACATTTTCTAAATATCTTACGGCTAACAACTATTTCAAGTTTATTCTTAGCTTAAACTAGCCTATACTTTAAACTCGTCATTCTATTTTGGATTTGTCTAAATATGTGTCACGTAAAAAATTATAGCCAGCAAAAAAATATCAGACTATGTAGCTAACAAGCGCAGGAATCTAATAAGCAGAGGTCCACTGAGATGATGTGTTACTGTGCCACGCTTATTTTAACCCCATATGTAACTTGCGGTTATTGAATCAAGTTTCCCACTTCTTAGGACTCTGGGCAGTACTTTTTTATGACAATTATGAATTTTGGATTATAACCAAAGTTTTACATAGTCTAAACTCATCTCGTGGCTGGTTGGAAAATTCACAAAGCAAGGACAATATTAATACGGATTTCTGAAGTATCTGTAGCTCGCTTTTTCATATCTGTAGATAAGATGAAGTGAATAAATATCATATGTTAAATTAAGTGGTTTAGCAACGTATTCAAAGAGCCGTTATTTCCTATGGCAAAATATTAAGGTTTTAGTCCAGACTATATTGAACAGATAACGTGAAAAATGAAGGGATATTTCACAGCAGAAAACAATTTGAGTTATGGTAAAGATCCATCTTATGAAATACTTAATCGCCATATGTAACCATTCATCAAAGAAATCATTATAGATAGCTTCTGGTCTACGCTCCTCCGGCAAGAGTGAAAAATGAAAACTTATGACCCTGAAGAGAAAAAATATAATCTCAGACGTCCATAGATCATCATACACAGAATACCACGTTTGTCCCATAAAACATTATTCTTTCATAGACCTTTTTGCCATACGGTTAAAATACAATGAAATTAAAATGATGGACTAAGTTGCATTGGTATCAAGAACAGCATTGCACAAAAGATAATTTCAAAGGGATACATGACCATAATTTAAGCGTGCTTAAGCATTAACAAAGAATGGAGTTATATAAATATAATCCACTGAATGTTTTAATGACTTTAATTAACTATTCTCCATATATGCAAGGATTTAAATTTCCACAGGTAGGGGTGTATAGTCTTAAGAAGGGGCAACATGCCATGGCAAAACGTTGGTATTGCCAGTTCAATGATGGAGAGTTATGAGGTGACCAACAAGTCTACCTGCCGAGTCGTCAGCAATGGTTCACAATGGTCCTAGGTTGGTGGACGAGGGCTGGAACCTTAAAATGATAAGGTGGTAAAAGTGTCGGATTTGTGTCTGATACAAAGTGAAGCCAACGCTACAATAATAAATGAAAGAGGAACTAGGAAAATTAAATGTTTAAAGCGCTTGGGATTGAGTATTTTTCTAATAATTACGTAAGTAGAATCCAAATTTATTAAGCGTGTATAAATAAAAATGAAAGTGACCATGGAATCTAAGTTCCTTCCATTATCTTTTGCATATATAAGTATGCACTCATGATGTCGTGAACTTTAACAGGGCAAATAACTTCTAGATTTCAACTTCAGCTAACTACAAAATACCACGAGTCATTCGGGTCCACCCATTCGCGATAATCGAAATGACGACGAAACACGCAATGTCCTATCACTGTAAACACTTTAGAACTTTCAGAAATATGCATTGCATGTCCAAATTGCCATGACTTGCAAATTAACTGCCGCAAATCAATTAATGCCAGGTTATTAACTACATACTGAGGCTCAGAAAATTCAAGGAAGTTATTTTCTTCTTCGGGTTTTTAATGCGTCGTGTCGTGAAACGGTATTGTGTGTAGATTGCTAGTCAGTATAGTTTATTCCTTTAATAATAATTCAGCAAGTATCCAGACACCTGTTGAACAAATGTGCTTTCTTAGGTCATTTCGACAAGTTGTTTGCGAACGTATCATGTTGGAGACCGTTATTAAAAGCTTACACGAAGAATATTACGTCTTTCTGTCAGTCTGTCTGTCTCTCTATTGTTTCTATTACGTGTAAATAAAAATACAAGAAGCAATACGGAATTTTTGCAAATGACTGCGTTAGTGCGTCACTGTAGTCCTGATTCCTCGTCCGTCGCTGGTTCGACCCCACGGGACGGTGGACTTACTATCAACTAAAAAATTCCCCTTCGGTAACATATATGAAAATATATTATTTCCGAGGTAGAGCGAATTGGATATTAGAGGACGTTTGTAGCTTTCTGATTGTATATGAATCACGGTGATGTGATAAATAGTCATAGTATATATATATATATATATATATATATATATATATATATATATATATATATATATATATATATATATATATATATATATATATATGTATATATATATATATATATATATATATATATATATATATATATATATATATATATATATATATATGGACACACAAATATATACAGTATACACACACACACACACACACACACACACATATATATATATATATATATATATATATATATATATATATATATATATATATATATATATATGTGTGTGTGTGTGTGTGTGTGTGTGTGTGTGTGTGTGTGTGTGTGTATGCGTGTGGGTTTGTCAGTAACACACTGCATGCCCATATATCTTAATTTAAATTATGTAAACTTTCAGGAATAATTCAGTTATACGTATTTCAGTGATATTATTGAAAATATCAATAAATTTGAACGTTTTATCCCTGCTGTGGGAATTTAAAAATATTTTGTTTTATTCTTTTAAACATACCTTCGTTCTATATTTTTTCCCTTTTATAAAAGACTAGCTGGCCAACCCAGCGCTGCCCAGGATGACACTAAATGACAACCGATAAAACCTCTCTCTCTCTCTCTCTCTCTCTCTCTCTCTCTCTCTCTCTCTCTCTCTCTCTCTCTCTCTCTCTCTCTCTCTCTCTTCTCCATAGCATCCCCCCTCTACTCTCCCTCTCACTCTCTCTCAGTTCCTCTCCCTCTCACTGTCACCCCCTTCCCAAACCCCACCCCCTTCGGTGCCGTTGATGGCCTACCCCCCACAATGTTCTTTTCCAGACAATAAGGCATATTTAGTTACTAAGTCTACGGGCATAACGAGGCCCATTTCAGGGAAGCCCTTCCCACCCCGACCCCTGTTGTTGCCCATTGGTGCTGCCGACGTCTTACCCACAGTGCTGATTTCTAAGTTTGGTTGAAACTGCTCAATGCGGTTCAGAGTAATGCTGGCACATACACACACACATACATACAAACATAATACATCCATTTATATATATATATATATATATATATATATATATATATATATATATATATATATATATATATATATATTATATATATATATATATATATATATATATATATATATATATATATATATATATATATATATATATATATATATATATATATATATATATATATATATATATATATATATATATATATATATATATATATATATAGATTAAATTTTACATTTTGTTATAAAGGATAATGAAATACTAGTGATTTGCCATGAGGAAAAATCCTCCTGCAAATCAGGACTTTTAATGCTGTAATGAGAATTATTATTAATCAAAGTATTGATTTTTACCCCTCGGGATAAAAGGATTAAATGATATCGTACGATATTATATTTTCATAAATATATCTGATTTCAGTTTTCTTTCTTTTTACCCTCCACGTCATAACTGGGCTCCATGTTGAGCACCTACTGTGTTAGGCATTTACTTTCAAGATGAAAGTCACGACAAAACGTTTATCAGAAACGTCATCGGACAACAAAGTTTTTTTTTTTTTTTTTTACATAACTCTGATGCAACCCTTGTCAATAGTCGCGATAGTGATAACATGCAACATGAACGGTGCCAGACCGGGTCTCTGTCGAGGGTACACTGAGTAAATTGTTCCAGTCCTCTCGTCCTCTACACCAACTTGAAGGTAACATCATACAGTAGTCACAGATATGACAGTAGTAATTTTCGTTCGCACAGAATACGGTGTAGCCATTTTAACGCTGATGTAGACCTGTTCGTCTTCGTTCCCTTTGGCCTTTGGATACAGAACCTATTTCACCTTTCTTACTCATGTTATCTTTTCCCTTAATGTTTATTTATTTATTTATTTATCCATTTATGCACATGTTATAAAATTTTCTTAAAAATAAATGAGTTTACAAATGAGGTAAGAATTATGAGTAATGTAATATTGTTAGAAAAATTCGTTAACCATAAAATTTAGGTCTAGTTGCAGAGTTGTAGGTTTTCATTCAGTTCTATGAGGTATAAATCTTTCAAGAGTTGACCTACATTCTTCTCATTAGAGGTATTCACAAAAAATATGGACATATCTTGAGTGAAGCTCAATTATTGTTTAAGCTGGAATGTATTTAATATTGTCCTAGATATCTTCCTGATGGGACCCTCTTGAACATGGCGCAAAATCCCCTTGGAGAGATATATAACGGTCATGATGGCATAATCGCCCGGACATTGCCACATGGGAAGTTCGTGATCTGTGCTGGCCATCTTCAGGATATTATGCACAGGTGGGAAGGAACCATTTTTAAACAGGAAACTTGATTTCATTTTGTTCTTACAATTAATATGAATTTGAAGCAAGGGTTTGACGATCTTGCTCATTTCAGAAGTGCTGAGGTTATTATTGGTGAAGGCGTCTCTGAGGGCACGCTTGTCCTTCCAGTATCACAGCTGGAGTAACTGCCGTTGGCCAAAACATTCGCTTCCTAACAAAGTTCATATCGTAGTGCTAGGAAGAGCTATGAGGAACCGTTATCTTGACACAGACGTTGAGCGCACTCTCCTTCTATCTGTCAGGGCATTGGCTCAGTCTGTTAAGACAAGAACCTAGGATAGTAACCGTGGACTCCCTTGAATGTTCTGTGAAGGTCGTCAGTCTCGTTTTCCTCGTATTCTCTGACGAAGGCGATATTAAAATACCTGATGCAGTCAAAGCGTTCTTCAAGTATACCATTATAGAAATAAGCAAAGAGGACAACAAATGTGTGTGTATGTGCCCTGTGTTAGTGATGGAGGATTTCTTGTGCATATTTCCAGTAGGAATCTAATGACGTGTTCAGGGACGCCTACCCTAAAGCAGATTTAGCCAGTGGTCTACAGCGCCTTCCACGGACACATTCGTAAATCAAGACTCAGTGTCCGAGGCCTCTATAATGCCTCTATCGTGGCCATGAGGTCAAGATGCCATAAAGTTTTTCCAGTCAGATATAGGTGGTCGAAACTCCACGTACCTCTACTAACCTAACATCAGCGTATTATGCTCCTAAACCTTTGTTTTGCCTAAGTCATTACTTTTGTATTTTTAGTGAGAATAAAACTCAAGAATCCCGGATTATGTCCGTACCCACCCTGGCCACCTCAAGAGTGATTAATGTCTAATTGATAAGGGATTAATAAGGAAAATCATTAAAATGACATATGATATTAAGTCTTGTGTTTCTTCTGTTGTCCCTAATAATAATTTAATTTGAAACGTTTAGAAATTATCTGAAGTTGATGTGAATTCTCAAAATTTGGAAATTTATTGGAAATAGATATGTGCCATTATTATATTCCTTATTTTCTAAAATAATCCTCTTGCGTGTACAAAATGACTAAAACATATGATTTCTAACTTTGAGAAATAAATTAATAATTCATTGCACGGTCGTGTTCATACGGGAAGATGGAATTCCAACCGCATATTTAGAGGAAACAATAAAAGTCAACCCTTTTATCTACGGCGTTACTCATTTTGCCATGATGTATAGCCCAACCGTCTCTCTCTCTCTCTCTCTCTCTCTCTCTCTCTCTCTCTCTCTCTCTCTCTCTCTCTCTCTCTGTGTTTTTGATGCACGTTATTGTTAATGTACGGTGAAATCGATTTTGAGGATATTTTAGGTTCTTTGTACACTATATTCATACGCACACAAACTATATATATATATATATATATATATATATATATATATATATATATATATATATATATATATATATATATATATATATATATATATATATATATATATATATATATATATATATATATATAAAAGAATGAAGACAGGAGCAGACACTCAAACAACAGACAAATTGGAGTAAGAGAAAATTTTTATTCTTGCTTCTTTATCCATTTATTTTTACGCCGACGTTTCGTATCTCTTGATACATCTTCTAGGCTGAAAAAGCGATGAACTTAAACAGTACTGTGTATTAACACTAAAAGGTATACACATTATATACTTAACACCATATTAAATGACAATTAAAAGGAAAAAAGGACAACCTTAAAAACACTCACAAGATATTTAAAAAATATTTTAAAAGTATTTTAAAAGAAAAGAACAGCAGAAGAAGGCCGGGGCCAATACGAAAAAAATTAAATAAATAAATAAAAAGACACCTACCCACACCGGTAGTGTAAAGCAAACTGACACAGACAAGCAATGCAAGGAGGGGAGAGAAGGGGGTGGGGGCGGGGAGTATAAACAAAGAAGTTACAGCAGGTAGTTAAGCGATGAACAGCTGGGTGGAAGTTGATTGGTGATTAAGGGCAGGGACAGTTAATTTAATCATAATGAATTCAAGTGTGGTTAACTCTTCCACGTATCGGGTTCTCCCCACAATACTAAAATCCTTAGCATCTACATGCGTCTTACAAATTTTGTTGTGATTCCTTACATTGGACTGCTGGGGATTGGATAATCGACAGCCTGTTCTAAAACTAACTCCCTGATGAGAGGAGATTCGGACTTTTAGCAGCCTCCTGGTTAATCCCAATAAACCCACGAACCATTGCATCTCTTTTCCATGTCAAGGACAAGATTAGCCCCTTGTTTACTTCCGGTGTGATTTATAAATATAATTGTCCTAGATGTGATCTCGGCACTTACATCGGTTGTACCAGGAGGCTGCTAAAAGTCCGAATCTCCTCTCATCAGGGAGTTAGTTTTAGAACAGGCTGTCGATAATCCAATCCCGAGCAGTCCAATGTAAGGAATCACAGCAAAATTTGTAAGACGCATGTAGGTGCTAAGGATTTTAGTATTGTGGGGAGAACCCGATACGTGGAAGAGTTAACCACACTTGAATCCATTATGATTAAATTAACTGTCCCTGCCCTTAATCACCAATCAACTTCCACCCAGCTGTTCATCGCTTAACTACCTGCTGTAACTTCTTTGTTTATACTCCCCCCCCCCACCCCTTCTCTCCCCTCCTTGCATTGCTTGTCTGTGTCAGTTTGCTTTACACTACCGGTGTGGGTAGGTGTCTTTTTATTTATTTATTTAATTTTTTTTTCGTATTGGCCCCGGCCTTCTTCTGCTGTTCTTTTTCTTTTTTAAAATATTTTTAAAATATCTTGTGAGTGTTTTTAAGGTTGTCCTTTTTTTTCCTTTTAATTGTCATTTAATATGGTGTTAAGTATATAATGTGTATACCTTTTAGTGTTAATACACAGTACTGTTTAAGTTCATCGCTTTTTCAGCCTAGAAGATGTATCAAGAGATACGAAACGTCGGCGTAAAAATAAATGGATAAAGAAGAAAGAACGCCTTTCTGTTACTCCAATTTGCTTTATATATATATATATATATATATATATATATATATATATATATATATATATATATATATATATATAGAGAGAGAGAGAGAGAGAGAGAGAGAGAGAGAGAGAGAGAGAGAGAGAGAGAGAGAGAGAGAGAGAGAGAGATACATACATACACCACACACACACACACACACACACACACACACACACACACACACACACACATATATATATATATATATATATATATATATATATATATATATATATATATATATATATATATATATATAAAAATACATATGTATTCCGACCAAGACCCAAAAGGTTTCATCCTTGACTATAATTTCATCAAGGCCTGCCGTTCCTCTCCGGCAAAGCTAACGATAAAGCAACGTTGAAACTGTAAATCCAAATAATATCCATTATAAAAATGATGACTGGAAAATGATGTAACAAGTAGAAAAGGGAAGGGGGGTTTGGCGGATGAGTTCGACAATACAGGGGTTAGGCGGAAGAAGGGGTGAGGAGAGATTGAGAATCATTAGGCATGCTATTTTTCACCTGAAATGGTTCCTACATTTCCAGTCGCTCTCCCTTCTGCCTGCATTTCGCCGTATCGAAATGTAGGCCGTGTAATGGTTCAGGGCAGTCACTCCTCTAATAACATTTACAAACTGAAACAGAATCAAAGCCAAGGAGAGAGAGAGAGAGATTTCCTCAGAGGCTTGTGGAATTCGCACCAGATCCGAGACAGCAAGTCCCCTTGATGGTCTCTCTCCCACATCACATTCACAGGGAGGAAAGATGCACCTATTATTTACTCAGTAGTAGTAGAACATTCTCTCTCTCTCTCTCTCTCTCTCTCTCTCTCTCTCTCTCTCTCTCTCTCTCTCTCTCTTGTCATAAGGTCTCTGGGAAAAGTTGAAGTTCTGAGAGAAGTTCGGAAATGCAAAACAAGTTTTGCCTTTTCCGTATTTGGTTGTGCTTTTGTCGTTATAACTTCTGTTGTAATGTTTTGCTCTTGTTTTCTCGTTGTTATAGCAATATGTGCAACGTTATTTATGGGGATTTAATCAGGCTATACTGTATAGCTAACCTACTTGAGGTAAGTATTGGTAATAAAAATAACTATTACCATTATGAACATGATAATGTAGAATAATATGGAAAATCCTGTGAACTTTTTAAACAACATCCTATTCTGCACTTAGAAAAAAATGATAAGGACAAATAAAGCTAAATTTAAATTATAACCCATTCCCTCTTTTAATTGACATCAGCGTAAATGTGGCCTTATATGAATATTATTAAAATAATTAGTATTGAAAGAATCATCACCTGTTTACGCTTACGTATTGCGGGTATTAATATCTACTCTTAAGAGGGAAAATGCATCGTCTTTTTTTTTTGTTTTTGTGATTAAACTCCACATCTGAATTGTCCTCGTTCTTGTATTCGTCGGGCCTGGGCTAGAAAACGGTATTAGTGTGCTGTCCCCATGGGCCTTTGTTTTGAATGGAGTTCATACGTTTACCAAATGTCATGATACTTTTAATAAGATAATTTCATCTCAAGTTTATTACACCAATTTTAGCTTTTTTTTTTTCTTACTCATAGAGCTAATACTTCGTGTAAGAGACTGTCATTAACTAACTCTGAAACTAAGTCCGCACTGGTTCAGTATGAACCAGTAATACTTCCACAAAAAGAGGGCGCTGAGGCCATCTACTGGCACTTTTGAGAAACTTCGAAAATCTGACTTGTAGACACGCGAAATTTTTGTTTTCCCCAGTAATGCAATATACACTTACATTGAATAATCATAAAAAGTTATTTTACTTCAACTCAAGCACTCAGGTTTTCATATATATTTCAGCGTTAATTTAAACAATATTGAGGAGTTATAAAGGAAATTCGTTAACTTTTTTCTGGCACTACTTAGAGTATCAAGAATTACCAATGATTAAAATAGAATAAGTAATCATTTATTGCAATAAAATTAACACTTTTCAATTCCATATGAAAAGGGAATTAGGTTTGTATATATTCGAATGCTTTAAGGTTACTAGAAATAACAAAATGACATGTTTCCAATGGTCCTTATATGATTAAAATTGTAAAGGTTGTTCTCGTTGCGGCTAACCTGCCAACAGTGTAAACATTGTGGTTCTTTTAGGATTTAGCCTAGACAAGTAAGCAAGTTACTGTATAAATGTGGATAGGGATACTGGATACCTAACTGGTGAAGAAGCTAATGAAATTGCATATCTGCAAACAGTTCCTACTTAGTATTAAAATTAGTCCTCGGACTTGCATCTATTTGCAAATATATTGAACTAAAAATTCGATAACCTAAGGCCTCATTGCCGAAATGGAAGTAGATATTAAATGATATACTAAGAATGCTTTATCTTTATGATGGCTTTACGTTAAAGGCCTTATAGGACGAAAGTGTATTGAAAGTATTAAGTACGATCAAAGACTCTTTCGTAAACAGAAAGCGTAATTACCAACAAAATCTGTAAATGAAACCATTTATTGTCGAAAAGTTGGGTATCGTTTAGCACATTGACTGAGAAAAATCAGTCACTCAATTATTGAGTATATAATTTTGATTGGACGAACGCCATTTACATTATGTCACCTGGGCTCTTATGATCTCGCCACCCTGACTGCAGCAACCAAATCTGGTTATAGCATTTCCTTGAAGTTTTGAAATTTGCTGTTCCTACAGCAAGCTTAAAAAAATTAGGTGATAAAAAAAAATAGAAAGATACTTTTTAATTAGCACCATCAGCAGAATTATAAGGTTTTGGTGAAAATACGATTCGCAAGCAATGGCGCGTTCACAACCGCTGACAATTGAATGAGAGCTGGAAAATTTTCAAAACCTTTAGGGACTACGATTAATATGTTCCTTATTGGATGATATAAAAATTCTGGTGCTAGGTAAATATGTTTTCTATAAATGATTATGAAAATAAGTTACTATTCTACTATGATAGCAAATACCGTATGTTGGCAATCGGGGTGAGAGACACGATTTTAAGTCATGCCAGAAGGAACGTCGAGAAAATGATTGAAAACTGTTCTACTAATTCCAAACACTTGTTAATTAAGCATCTACGCTCAAAAAATGTAAAATATTATATTTGATTAATAATATATATATTAATATAAGCATTTTACGTTGTTTAAGAAAAACAAAATAGTTTTCTAATACAAAGTCCATTGTTTATTGTATCGTATTTTGGAGTGAAAAACGTTACAGGAAAAATTCATTTTTTTCCGCTAGAAGCAATAAACAGTTAGCTAAATGTAATTTTATAAAGTAAACTAAATAAAGTGAATCAAAAATTTTATCATAAGACACGCTTCTCTAGTGACAACACGTTACGCGTACACCGTACGTATATTTTTGTGCACGTGTGAACATAGATTTTTTTGTTCTTAAATTAGATAATTTTCTCGATAAACAAATGCTTAAAAGTTTACAAAATAATAAAAAGTGCACCCGAAAGTGTGTGTGAGTTGGCTCGATTTATTTGCTTTTTGGTGATTTTTTCTTTTGTGTTTCCGTGAGTCTTGGAAAATGTCTAAACTTACTTCCAAAGACAGTTATGAGATTATTCATTCATTTATTGATTAATTTTATATGCTCTTTTAGATATTTTCCCCGCCTGTACATTTATGGAATAAATACATAAATACATGTGCATATATATATATATATATATATATATATATATATATATATATATATATATATATATATATATATATATATATATATATACTATGTGTGTGTGTGTGCTCCGTCTCCTTGTTTATGAGGACTGATCAAATGGGAATATTCGAAACTGGGATCAATAATATTTACCAACGAGTGAATTCACTACTGATTCACTCTTACCTACAAATACAATATTGCAGGGAAACATCAACAGTTAACAGGGCTTATTTTTTAAATTTTTGTCTTAGCGTCGGTAATATGGATGGAATTTCCATCATCAAGTGAATTCTTTGATTCCTCATTTAAAGTGGAGAAGTAAATATTTGTGTCTTTCGTGAGCGAGTCTACTTTTGTATAGAGTGAGCCATGTATTAAAGACAATACAAATATGAACGCTGAAAAAGGTAATAGCACTTTTATTAGAGGGTGAACATGGTTAACTAAACCCCTAAAATTTTTGATAGATCATGGTGGCTATTAAAAATACATATAAATTCGGTAAAAGCGACCTGTGACACTGTCTTTCCTAGAGAAAGCACGTGAATATGACCTCTGAAATGGGGCGACATTGGTTTTATTAATAAGAGAACATGATCATGATCGCTCGGTTTGGGTGACATTGCTTACATTAACGACTGAACATCGTGGTTAACTCTGTCATTGGGATGGCATTGGTTGTAATAGCGAGAGAACACGTTTATGAACTGAAGACTAGATTGACGGAGCTTTCAGAAGCCTTAAAGTTTAGACTTGCAAGCACTGGGACTGTTCTTAGCCTAGTGTCGACCACGTCTAGTCCACTTCCAGCATACGTGGCCCCAACGAGATAATGATAACGTGCAATATGAAAGGTGTCAGAACATGTCTCTGTCAAGGATAGACTGTGTAAATAATTCCAACACTCGCGTTCTCCGCCCCAACGTGAAAGTGACGTTATGCAATTGTCACAGAAGCGACAATGGCCATTCTCGTTTGCGATGAATTCGACTGTTCTCGTTTTACATTATTTTGGACCTGTTCGTCTTCGTTTCCTTTGACTTTTGGATAAAGAACTTATTTCTCCATTGCTATTCGAGTTATTTTTTTCATTGAAGGTTTACTTAATTATATATCTACTCGTTATAGCCTTTTCATGAAAAAAATAAGTATCACAAAATGAGTTAAGAATTATGAGCACTGCAAGATACGCTAGCAAACGTCGTACATCTCCAATTTATAAATGAGGGAAGGAGTTGTAAGTTTTCATTCAATTTGTACGATTCACTTGATGTTCACCGGAGTTACTTCATAGACAGATCAACTCTATGAGCCGGAAATCACCCAAGAGATGGCCTATATTCCTCTCAGCAGTAGTATTAACAGAAGACATGGACATTTTTTGAGAGACGTTCAAATATTGCTTAAACCGTAACGTATATAAAGTCTATAAGATATAACGTCAACGGTTTGCAAAAGAGGTGTCAATAACCTCAGTGATGTTCTGCTTAGTTGGAATATTATCGTGAATATCCTCAAAGTGCTTCCTGATATCACCCTCCTGAACATGGCAGAAAATTCTCTTAAAGAGGCGAAACATATTCATGCTGACATGAAAATTGGGACTTCCCCAGATGGGCATTGGAACTAGTAAACTATGCAAATCGTCTTCACTGGAACGTGCATAGGAGGGAGAAGGACTAATTTTCAACACGGAACTTGGTGCTTTTGTGTTCTTAAAGTAAACAACAGTTTGAAGGTCTTGTTCAGGCCAGAGGAGTTGAGGGCATAGGTGATGATCGCTCCCAGGGCGCCCCAATCCTCTCGATTCTTAGGGCTCATGTGCATTTCCTTACAGATTTGAATTTGCAATATCCTGTTCTGAAGGGGATTATTAGAGGTTACCTGTCGTCCAGACCTATCATGATGAGGTAACCGTTGTTAGCCATGACTTTTCCTTCATTGTAGAGTTGTCCACGTGCGTTGTGCCGAGAGGAGCACTGAATAATGGCTCTCCTAGCGCGTGCAGTGATGGCACTGTGCTTTTAACTGTAAAAGGTATTGCAAACCTCACTCATCACACTTATGTCTGTGCCGTTACGAAGATACAAGGCAAAGGAAGCTTCCCCCTCTATACTGTTCACACAAAATTATTGGTGGACTTTCCTGACGGCTCTAAGGGTTAATCTCGTCTGGTCGTTCACCCTGAAGAAGGTATCATCCAGATACCTGATGTCATTAACACCAAGGCCACGAGAGACAAGATCTACCCAACTGGACGGAGTCGCCTCCCACCTGAGGTAATTACGGAGGCGATGACTCATCTTAGAGGTACCTGCTCGTTACGGCAATTGAACTGCTGTCGCAATAAGGAGGTAGGCAAAGATCCGCCTACATGGGGGATTCGGGGGGAAGTGAGCAGACCTTGTCTCTCTTGGCCTTGATTAACACTTCCCTCAACTATACCCATAAAAATCAGCGAATACGACTCCTGATGAGGATCCTTTACAAGGGTCTCATTTTGGGTGTATATGCCCCCTCCTCTGTTGACGATGAAAGTGTTTTTCTTGTGCATATTTCCGGGAAAAGCTAATGGCGTGTTTGGGGATGCTTATCCAAAAGCGTTATCCTGCGTAAAGGCTTGATTTAGCCTGGTGCAATTGTCTCATTCATAGACAGATTGCGAATTAGGATTACATGTCCAGGGTTTCCATAATCCCCAATTTAGTAGACATGGGGCCATGATGCAAGTAAATGTGATCTTCAGATGTAGGTGCACACAACGGCATGTAGCTACCTTTATAACCTATCATTAATGTAGTGCACTCTATCCCTCAACTGCCTAAAGGCAGTTGAGGTAATTTTGCATGAGTCCATACACTCCTGATATCAGCGGATGAAACATATACACATCATTACATCGATAAGAAAAATATTTAATAAGACAGAAAAGAAACTGTGCAGTTCCTGCCATTTTATCTTATAATAATAACTTCATAGGATACGTTTAGGAATTTAATTGAATTTTATTTTCTCAAAAATACAGATGAGTCGTATATATTTCTTACTATATATAATAATGCGACTGCGTGCACAGATCACTCAATTAACTACAACTACGACTTCCTTCTTTGGCAATAAAGTGAAGATACTGAGCAAGATTATGTTCATGCTGGAAGGTGAAATTACATTTGCATACTTAGAAGAAGCAATAAAAGTCACCCCGTGATCTACGGCGTTCCTCATTTTGCCATGACGTATAGCTTTACCCTCTCTTTATGTGTCTGTTTCTCTCTTTCACACACTTAGGGGAGACCGGGGCTAGTTGCATACAGGGGTAGGTTGATACACTCCCAATATCTTCATCATATGGCAACAGTTGGCGCCGAGGTTCTTGAGACAGTTAGGCGTCAGTATCAGCCTTATCCTCGCCGAGTACAAAACAAGCTGATCACCCGTCTGCCAAACTACAAGCAAAAAACTGTTTTTGCATACCCTGAGTAAGTATTCCGACCTTTCTTATTATTTTCATAGAGCTTAATGAAACTTATGTTCATGCAAAATAATATGATTTTTTGAAATAGCTGTCTTTACGCCTCATATGTGATGAGACTTCATTTTCCCATAATTCAAATGAATACCAAAATTTATGAGGAGAAGGAAAATAATTCGCTCGGGGCTAGTTGTTACAATCAGTAACAACTTGCCCCGTATGATATATAGTTGTAACAACTTGCCCCATACGGAAGACATTTTTTATTTATTTATCTAATTATCTATTTCATATTTCAGGATTATCAAACATGGTTAGGACCTACAAAAGAAAGACAGATAGAGCTGATAGGTGTAACACAGCAATTTTGGAGTTGGCAGCCGAGCGTGTCATTTGTCATAAAGAGAGTTTACGAAGAGTGGCTAAAGATTACCAGGTAGGTCTAGATTACTTGATTTCGCTTATATTTTTCATTACATGGATGGTTGATATATATATATATATATATATATATATATATATATATATATATATATATATATATATATATATATATATATATATATATATATATATATATATATTTTGATTGAATGAAATTGACACTAATCACACCTTCTTTTTCATTTCAGATCAGTTTTATGACCTTACATCGATACTGCAAAAACAACAAAGGTGCTAGGGCTAGCCCTATTTCTGCTGGATACAAACAACCAAGACTGATATTTAGTCCTACTCATGAGAAGTTACTGGTTGAGTACATATTAAAGGCTTCAAAAATTTATTATGGGTTGACACCTAAAGAAGTACGGGCATTTGCATATGAATTTGCAGTTAGTAACATAATCAAAGTACCAACAAATTGGACTAGAACACAGATGGCTGGACCAGACTGGTTTTCTTGTTTCATGAAAAGGAACCCTACTCTCTCACTGAGAACACCAGAGGCAACAAGTCTTAGCAGGGCCACAAGCTTCAATAGACACAATGTTGGACTCTTTTTCAATAAGCTTGGTGAAGTTTTGCAAAGACATAAATTTCAGTGTCATGATATCTATAATATAGATGAGACAGGCATAACCACAGTGCAGAAACCAACTCGCATTGTTGCTGGTAAAGGAGCCAAGCAAGTAGGAGCGATGACATCTGGAGAGAGAGGAGCTCTTGTGACACTAGTTACTGCGATCAGTGCTAGTGGTAACACAGTTCCACCAATGTTTGTGTTCCCTCGAGTTAATTTCAGGGATCATTTTATCAGGATGGACCTCCTGGATGCATTGGAGCAGCACACCAATCTGGATGGATGACTGGGGAAAACTTCATAATCTTTATGAAACATTTTGTGTCAGTGACAAGGTGCACAAAAAGACAAACCTGTTCTAATCCTTCTGGACAATCATGACTCCCATGTAAGTTTAGAGCTGATAGACTACTGCAGGGACAATGGAGTTGTCCTTGTTACTTTCCCACCTCACTGTTCACACAGGCTTCAACCTTTGGATGTAAGTGTTTATGGGCCCTTTAAAAGTACTTTAATGAATCATGTGACAGCTGGCTGAAAATCATCCTGGGAAGACAATGACCATATATGATTTGTTAGGAATTGTTGCCAGTGCATTGCCTAAGGCCACAACAATGGACAACATACAAAAAGGGTTCAAGGTGACAGGTATTTTTCCCTACAATCGGGATGTCTTTGGGGACGATGAATTTCTTCCTGCTGATGTTACTGATCGTCCAGAAGAAAATCCACAGGATATACCTGTAGTTGTAGAAGCCACAGAACTGGGTAATGAAACCAAAGCAAATAATGAAAGCCCATTACAACCTACTAAAGTTTGCATAGGCTACATGATTCCTACCTGTGAACCTCCTCAGGACCATCCAGCTCCCCATAACAAAACAAGCCTCGAGAATATGATTCCAAACCCTGTTGCAAGCACAAGCAAGGATGGTTTAGATAGACCTTACAAAATTCCAATCACCTCCTTCTATAAAGACAGAACAAAGACCTATAGGAGAAATCAAAACTCCAGAGGAGCTGCGACCATTCAAAAAGGCTAGCCCAAGAAAGGCTCAAAGATGCAACAAAAGAAAACGCCACACAGCAATACTAACAGACACGCCTGAGAAGATGAAACTACAGAAGCACAATGAGGATTCACAAGGAAAAGGCTCAAGAGTAAAACCTGTAAAAGGAATCTGAACAACAAAGGGTTTCTGAAGTCTGGTGGAAATAAGAACAGAAAGAACATTGAAGATTATTGGTGTCTTGCATGTGGTGGTGAATGGTCAAATTCAGCCTCAGGGGAGCAATGGGTGCAATGCATCAAATGCAAAGATTGGGCCCATGAAAGTTGCACAAATGAAAGTGTTCATTATGTATGTGACCTCTGTAAAATGAAGTGTTAACTGATTTCATTTGTTTTTTTAAGGATATGAATCTTTTTATATTTTGTAACAACATACCCCATGGTCTGTAACAACTTGCCCTGCATATGGGGCAAGTTGTATACAAAAAGTTTTTCTGCAATTTTGTATTATATTCCAGAATTGAAAAAGTATATAACCTTTTTGTTACATGATTATGATAGCACATACAATAAACTTTTCACAGCATAAATTTGATTAAGTTTCCTTCATTAGATATTGAATTAGAGGCAAAAATTGTAAAATTGTTACAACTAGCCCCGGTCTCCCCTATTTAATGTGTGAGTGCGTGTGCACACACACACACACACACACACACACACACACACACACACACACACACACACACACATATATATATATATATATATATATATATATATATATATATATATATATATATAACTAATAACTGAAGCATTCAGTTCTAGACAACAATTGGAATGCTCCTATATCTCAAATGGCTCTCTTTTCTGCCCAAATTGCAACACGTAGAGACTCCGACCATGTAATAGTTCAAGGAATTTCAGGAATTCGTATATATTCACTCAAAGAGGTTAGTATTCTTTTAGCCAACAATTCTTTTTTGTGGTGGAGGAGAGGACCATATTTATATATCTAATCCAAAGTACAAACTTTCTTACACCAGTGCCGCCTCTATGCGTAATTCCTAATTTAGTGTGGAATATTATTTTGAACGATTACAAATACATAAAACAATAACGAGTACATCACTCAACTTAAACCGCTTTATGTCTTGTGAAACAGAAGCAAAGATACAGAGAGAGAGAGAGAGAGAGAGAGAGAGAGAGAGAGAGAGAGAGAGAGAGAGAGAGAGAGAGAGAGAGAAATTCCTAAAGGAGCGTCGGAAAAGGTAGCCGCGTTTCGGCCCAGATGCGAGACAGCTAGTCTCTTCACGGAATATCTCCCACATCATACCCCGAGGGAGGAAAGTTGCACCTCTCGTTCACTCAGAGGCAATAGAACATTCTATCGACTTCCCTTTCAGCCTGTTCATGCCTATTCAAACTACAAGGAAATGTTTCTCTCTCTCTCTCTCTCTCTCTCTCTCTCTCTCTCTCTCTCTCTCTCTCTCTCTCTCTCGTCATAAAGAGTCTGGGAAAGTTGCAATCTCGAGCGAAGTTCAGAAACGTGAAAAGCAGTTTCGTCTTTCTCTAATTTTTCTGGTTTTGCGGTTTATAGGATCTGTTTTTGTTCTCTCTTGTTTATTTTTCTAGCTGTAACAAGATGTGGATCATATTTTGTCGAGATTTAATCATGCTATGAAGCTCACATGGGTGAGGTGAGTACTGGGTCAAAACTAACATATCCCTCATTTTATTAACATCATTATTGATAAAATAATAATAATAATAATAATAATAATAATAATAATAATAATAATAATAATAATAATAATAATAATAATTATTATTATTATTATTATTATTATTATTATTATTATTATTGTTGTTGTTGTTGTTGTTGTTCAGAACACGATAACGTAGTATAACGAGGAAAATCCTACGAACTTATTAAACAGCATCCAGTTCTGCACTTGAGAAGAATATGATAAGAAACACATAAGATTAAATGAAAAGAGTAATATATTCCATGTTTTAATGAACATCAGCTTCAACACGAAAAAAAATCTTTGGCCCTATATGAATACGTCAAGAAAAGTTAACATTGAATGAATCTTCACCTGTTTGCACTTGAAGATTTCGGATGTTATTATTTTCTCTTAGGAGAAAGAAAGATGCATCGTCTCTATCGCGATTAAAACGACTTCGTACCTTCCTCTTTCTTGTATTCGTCGGGCCTGGACTACTAAACGGTATTAGTTTGCCGCTCCCATTGGCCTTTGTTATGATATAAAAGTTATACGCTTACCGAACGTCGTAATACTTTTAACGAAATAACTTTCAGTTCAAATTTACTCCAGTACATTTTAGCTTTTTCGCTTACTCATAGAACTGATGTTTTACGTATGAGACTGTCGTTAACTGATTCAGAAACTAAGTTCCTACTGGTTTAGGCGATCACGTGATGACCAGCAATCCTTCATTCATTACTGGGATGATCCAGTTATATTTCTACAAAAAAGGGTGCACTGAACCCATCTATTGGCACTCTTGAGAAACTTTGGTATTTATGACTTATAAAAACACGAAACTATTGTTTTTTCCCTTTAAAAGCAATAAAAATTTCTTTTTTAATAGACATGAAAATAATTTTTTTTTAACTACATACTCAGGAACCCATCTTTACTAAGGCATTATTTAAAATAAAATTGAAGAGTTTAAAAGGAAACTTGTTACCATACTTAGAAAGTGTCAAAAATTACCAATGATTAAATTAGAATAATTAGCATTTAATTAAGTAGAAAAAACTACTTTATAGGCCTTTACAAGAGTCATTACTTCCTTATTTACTAAAATGTTTCAGGGTCGATATAAGAAGTAAAATGTCACATATTTCCAGTAGTCTCTAAATTCTTGAAATTTACAAAGTTTGTCATCCTGGAGGCTCAGATGCCGGAAGTTAAATAATGGGGCTCTTTTAAGATTAAATCAGGACATATTATCACATAAATACAACACTGTGTGGAAGTGTACTTTCGATATTTAATTGGTGAAGTAGCTAAGAAAAATATACAATGCGGACAATTCCTTCTCAGTGTTTAAATTTAGTCGACAAGACAAGACATAAAAATGTGTACAAACCTTGTAACATAAAAGTATGATAACGTACCGAGTTTTATATGCATACTGACATCAATCAAAATGGAAGTTTAGATTTAATGATCATTAAAGGATGTACTGTCATTAGGGTGGCTTTACATCAGCGTCATTTTGATACGAGTGTATAATAGGTACTAAATGAAATCAAGGGCTGTTTCGTAGGGATAAAACAGAATCACCAATAAAATCTGTAAATTAAAAAAGAAATTAATGAAAAAAAAAATTAAAAATACATTGATTTATCAGCGCCATCAGCAGATCAATTAGGTTTTGGGGATAATACAGTTCAAAAGCATCAGTGTTCACAATCCCTGGCAGTTAAACGTTGACTGAAAAACTTTCAAAACTTAGAGCTGAGGAACTACAAGGCATAAATGTTCTTTATCAAATGAAATAAATGTTATGCTATCAACAAAATACATTTCCTTTAATTTGCTCTAAGAATAAGTTATGTCTGAGTCACACATTGGCGATTCAAGAACGCGTATGTTGTAACGGCCGAAAATTTGCTCATTACGACGCCATTACGATGCAATTATGAACAAGACGCCATCAATCGGCATGATTCGGAACCGCGTTGGAGAGTTTGACGACGTCCGCCAAGTGATGGCAGATGTGCAAGGCTGCCTTGCACCTACGCAGTCGAGTCACGACAACTGTAAAAAGTTGCTATGTCATGCCGCCAGACCCAATAGTGCCGTAATGGCGTCTCGACTGACGCAACGGGGTCGGCATTTGATTGGGGAAGACGTAAATAGCAATGTCAACATGCGGCATCCAGTACGACTAACGCCATGTACTGAACTTGGCAACCCACTGCATGCGCAGTGGGGATGCGCAGTAGTGTATTTTGGTTCCCTTTTTTTTTGCTATTGTTGACACAACAATAAAAAGAAAAAAGTTCTTGCAACTGTTCTCTAATAATGCTGCTGCAAATTCTTTTTGTACCTTTTGTATATGACACTGTAAATTCTTCTGCTACTATAAATTGTATATATGTACATTTTTATAATATAACAAATTGGGTAAAATGTTTATATTGTGTATGTACTAAATTTTCCTAAAACCACTAAGTTATGTCTATGGCAATACTTTTTCTTGAAATGTTGAACACAGTAATTTTTGGGTAAGAATTTCCTCAACTACAAACCATCTCCAATATTTTCAAGGTTATTAAAATTGAGATGAATGAATGTTGATATTTTCATAAGTTCAGATAAATAAAAAATGAAACTTAAAACTTGTAAAAAAATAATGTGCAAATCAATAATATTAAACTGGATATGAATGAGAGTATGATATATTTTTCATAAGTTCGGATTAAGAAAAAATAAAACTTAAACTTGTAAAATGTAATGTGCACATCAAAATTATCAGTATTTTTGAAATGTTTTTAGAATTTCAGATAAAGCTACATAACACATGAAAACTAGTAATAAGTAAAACATATCCCACGGGTCTGAGAGGGAGAGAAAGGCCAAGGGAGAGAATTAATTACCCACAGCTGCCTTTATTATCTATTTTCATTAAAATATATTTTGGATTTAAGATTTTTAGTATTCTTGATGTACTCTAAGAACTTCAGATATAGGTAAATATGACAGAATACAACATAAAAGAAATTATATTTTGTAATAATATCAATATTTTAAAAATTTAAATTTTATTTAGGAATTTTTCATAGTTTTTAAACATGATTTTCTTTTACACAAATAAGTCAGTGAGTTGACTGCAATCAAATACAATTTATTAGGATATTCTGAAGTATATAAGAAGTGAAAAGGTATTTTCTATTTTGAATAAAATATATATTGCATTCAAGATTTTCAGTATTCTTTATATACTTTGAGAATTGCACATGTAGATAAATATGACACTGAATACAACTTAAAAGAAAATATATTTGGTAATAAATATTTTTTTTTAATTTTAACTATTATTTAGGAAAGTTACAAAATTTTTCAACGTGATTTTCTGGAGTATGAAAAGGCATTTTCACGACAATGACGGTGCCGTTGCGTCTGTTGGCATGTGATGTAACTAAATCGCAATTAAATCGTCATGAATCGTCACGCCCTCACAGAAGTCGCCGTCCTGTAAAATCCATTAAATGTGGGAGTGGCCTAAATCATCGGCAACTTGCGCGTATGACTAAGTAAATACATAATCTCATCTCGACGTGCAAAATGCTGTTGTAAATGGTTCATTGCGTATGACGTCATGGTGTCCAAATTAGCTGACTTTATTTCTTTTTGTGGCCCAAGGTATGCGACTGATGCCGGTTGGTCGCCAAACCCAGCCATTATGACAGTCGAGGTCTTGAATCACCAGTGTGTGATTCTAGCATAACTATGTATTAAATTCATTTCTTTGGCTGCCTTTCTGCGCGTGTTGTGTGTGTGCGTGTCCCTCCCTTCTCACTTCCCCCTCCCCTCCCACTTCCCCCTCTCCATTCCACCTCCCCTCCCACTTCCCCCTCTCCATTCCACCTCCCCTTCCCCCCACTTCCCCCCCCCCACCCCTCTCCATTCCCCCCCTTCCCCTTCCCTCCCCCCCCCTTCACCTTCCCTTTCCCCTTCCCTCCCCTAGCCTTCCTTGGCTGCCTTTCTACCCTCCCCTTTTCCACCTCCCCTCCCCTCCCCTCTCCCCTTCCCCATCCCTCCCATTCCCACATCCTTCCCCCTCCCCTCTTCCTTCCCTCCCCTCCCCTTTCCCCTCACAGTCCCCTTTCCCTCCCTCCCTTCCACTCCCTCCCTTCCCCATTCCTCCTCCTTCCCCTTCCTTCCTACCTTCCCCCTTCCCATATGGGTATGGGTATGGGTAATGTACAGTATGGGTATCGTACAGATATGAGTATCGGTATGGGTATGATACAGATATGGGCATGGGTATGGGTATGGTACGGATATGGGAACTAGCAAATGCGAGCGAAAGCGAGCATCTGCTTTTTTTTTTTTTTTTATAAGCGCAGGTAAAATGCGTTGGCAATCCTGGAATCAGCGGTATTAAGTCCAGCGACGTTAAGTGATCAGAAGAAACGTGGAAAATGTCTAGAAAAAAAAAAAGTTTATATAATTCCAAGAATATATATATACTGTTCAACTTATCTGAATATATTGATATTAAAATTTTACTTAACGTTTTTAAAGAAAAAAAAGTTTTTTTACCTAATGAACCAAAAATGTAAAACATTTATTGTGCCCTATTTTGGGATGACAAACATAGCTGGGAAAATGCATTTTTGGTGAACAGATTGTCAGGTCACTATCGTTTTACCTGAAGCAATAAAGAGCTAGCTAAAATTAATTTAATATGACAAACTAAATAAAATCATGAAGTGTTTTATGAAGTTTCTCTATTGACAGTACACTGAGTGCAACGAACGTTTATTTGTGTACGTGTGCGTGGAAAACAACTTTTTTTTTTTTTATTAAAACTACTATTAGCTCACTAAGCATGTACTTCAAAGTTTGCCAAATTGTAAAATGTATGCGCACATGTGCGCGAGTGTGTGTATGCATTACGTGTGTATATATAAGAACGTAAATATATGTGAGAACGTAAGTTCTCACAGATATCTACATATATCTATAAATAATGTTATATTTCGAGATTTGCAAAGCACCGGAGGCATATAATATGATTTGTAATTCTTATTCAGAGAGTGACAAAATGCGTCTAAACGCCAACATGAATTTCGTGACCACATAGAAAGCGCATTGCAAAATAACTTGGGAAATCAGCATAACATTTGAGCTCAACAGACGGTTCCAATTTGCAAGACGTAGTTTATTGCAAGATTTAGTGAGCTTTGTGGTGTCCTCTTCTGGGGTTAACCTGCATAATAACAAATACCGTTGGGTCGTGGGAATCTGTCGCGTTTCATTTGCTTTATACTGATTTTTGTCTAGTGTTTCCCGTTATTTTTCAAATTTGGAAAGTTTTCTATTTCAGAGTCAGTTATGCATATTTTTCATTTCACTGATTCTTTCTGTAAGTTCCTATAATTTTCTTTGTCCGTACAATCAACTTATATACATACATAAATACACATTCAAATGCACACCCAAACACACACATACATCTATATATATATATATATATATATATATATATATATATATATATATATATATATATATATATATATATATATATATATATATATATATATATACATATACACATACATACATACATACATATATATATATATATATATATATATATATATATATATATATATATGTGTGTGTGTGTGTGTGTTTTTGTGTATATATATATATATATATATATATATATATATATATATATATATATATATATATATATATATATATTATATATATATATATATATATACTGTATATATATATGTGTGAGTGTGTTTAGTGTGTGTATATATATATATATATATATATATATATATATATATATATATATATATATATATATATATATATATATGAAACTAGACAGACGCCCGACAATCAGATTAAAAATCCCACACCTGGACAGGATTAAGAGTTGACACAGACTCTTGGAAATTATAACCCTTTTGCTTTTACCTACCCAAATACATTAGCCAAATCCCTGATTAACGTCTAACAAAAGTCAGTCCCCAAAGACACAGGGGTATATGAAATACCTTGCCTCGACTGTGACAAATCGTATATCAGTTTTACTGGTAAATCACCCCCCAGAGAGTAATACAACATAAAAGGTCAGTAAGGTATGGCCAACAGAGCTCAGCCATTCTTAACCATATAAATAACCATAACCAATGGATAAACTGGAATAATTCTTGTATAATTTATATAGCAGCAAGTGTCAGTTCAAAACCCATATGGTGGAATCATCCCTGATTATACAAAGAAATACGATGGAATCTATCAAAAGGATCATGGGACTCAGATATCATGCATAGAATCTTCCTCCAACCAGCGATTAAGAAGATTAAGAAGTTATCAACTGGAGTGACGTAACGGGTGACCTCTCGATTTCTTGGTATAAATACCGCCTGTCTGTATTCCTTACTTCATTCATATACTTTCCAGTAGAGGGAGACTGTTTGGTCTCTGAAATATAGCAATAGCTTTCTATCTTTTGGTATTTTTATGGGCTCCTATCATTAGATATATATATATATATATATATATATATATATATATATATATATATATATATATATATATATATATATAATATATATATATATATATATATATATATATATATATATATATATATATATATATATATATATATATATACAGTATATATGTGCATATTGCTAGAAGTATTTATTAATACTTCTCACTTCATATGTTTCCCTTTTGAAAAGTCACAGTCTGAGCCCAAGGAGACAATCCTTCTGCTACTCCTTGTTTTTCAAGCTTGAACCGGACAATGGATTCGTCAAAGTCCAAAGTATCCTTCCATTATGCTCCTTATACGCCTCGCTAAAGTGTCACCCTAATCTTACCTTTATGATCTGCTGGCCAAAGATTTTCCATTCCAGATAATGCCTTGTCCCTGGGACACATGAAAACCGATGTCTAACAGTATCAGTGCACCAGTGAACTCTCTCACCTGACTTGGTGAGGCACTGAAAGCCAGCATTTTGGGGAGGTCATAAAAGGCCAGGACAAAGGTCAAGCCAGAGAGATGCAAACCGAACACCATCGAAGGATCACGAAACTCGTGGGTCCTGAAACTCCTTTGTCCTGACCGAGAGCCTCCTTATCCAAAAATCCCTCTGAATATCCAGTTAGAACTCCACATGATAGAGGCTCTATTGAATTTTGATTCATGCAATCTCCTTCCAGTATTGAAAGTAAAGTCTAATTAGAAGGTTCTTCGGTCCATCCTTTTCTTCTTATTTTTCATTTCTGTTCCTTTCTCCCCATGAGCTAAGACCCGTTGATTCGTTGTCGATATTGACCATCAGTGTTAATCTGTAAACTGCCTGATCATAAGTTGACGTCACCTCCTTGAGCCTTAGGCAAATTCCCTTTGTACAATTAGATTTTGTTTTAATCTGTCGAGTATTAATGTGCCCTTTCTCCACGTTTGCAGGAAGGTCGTATAAGCTGTATTCACCGTTTGCTCCACTGTACCCACATACTGCAACCAAACCCATCAATTAAATGTTGGTTATCTCAGTACTGCTATTTGGCACTCGATTTATTAAGTTCTTACATCAGTTAACGTGACAAATGCTAAGAGCCCAATGTATATGGCTCTGTGTAAATTACTCTTCTGATTAATGCAAATATATGTAATCAACTTAACTCCAGAATTTCTCTACTGAGTGATTTCTCAAATTGAAATCCCATTTTCAATAACTATTTTTTTGTTGTACATGTGTTGCTCTTCAGTCAGTTGCAGCGGCAACAAGGTAAGCGTAATAGATAAATCAACAATTATAACAATATATATATACTCGTATATATACATATATATATATATATATATATATATATATATATATATATATATATATATATATATATATATATATATATATATATATATATACAGTATATGCACAAAAATACATGTAAGTTTGTTTGCTGGTATGCTAAAGTTTCTGAAATCATATACATATACACATACCTATATATACACATGTATATAAACCCTTGTATACATATATGTATACACACCCATGTATACATATGTATCAGTCGATTTTATACTTATGCATACATAGATATGCATACAAATGTACACATATGTCTCCATGGGTATTTATCCAGATGTATACATACTCACGTTCTTGTATGCATACTCAGGTATAAACATGCATACGCATCAATGTATACATATAATATATATACAGACATGTGTATACATATACTGTATGTATATATATATACATGTATATAATGTAAGTTTTTGTCTAATTCAGTTAAATTAATATTTTAATTATTAAAATATTAATGAATTTTACTTAAGATTTCTGTTTTTTATACACAGGTTTAAAATGCATATTCCTGTGTGTAAAAACACATATACATATATAATAGTGTATTAAACAGTGTATATGAATATAATTACATTTTCACATTATTAAATACACACCCATTAAAATAATCATGACTCATTCCTGTGTATGTAGAAACTTGTATACATTTATAAATAGTGTATTAAACATTGTACAAGAATATAGATACATTCACTCACAATTAAAAGCACACAGCTTTACAAAAAACAAATAATTTTAATGCTTGATTAATTCAGTATAAAATATATTTCTTAAGTGTGTAATCTTATACTAATATCCAATTATTAATACACCATTTACAAATGTATGAAAGATTATCCATGCACAGGAAAACACTGTTTTATTTGAATTTATCAAGAACTAAAATTGCTTATGAGTTTTGTTTTAAAACCTATGTGTATTTCAAAATGTTCACATAAGTATATTTATATATTTATATTCATACCCAATGCATCATGTGGGTAAGATTATTCATACACAGGAATACATTTCATATAAATGAAAAAGAGAAGAGAGAGAGAGAGAGAGAGAGAGAGAGAGAGAGAGAGAGAGAGAGAGAGAGAGAGAGAGAGAGATTGGTAGAACCCCCTCTTACCCATCCCCCCAAAATAAACCATACGAACATCTTTGTTACGCAAGTTTTTGTCATTTTTTTCAGTGTCTTTAGTTTGAGTTCATAAATGTGTCAGTCTTTACCATTCCTTTCCTATATATTGAACACAGAGAGAGAGAGAGAGAGAGAGAGAGAGAGAGGTTTCATGGAACAAAAGAGAAAGGGCGGTTTCATATGTTTAATCCTTTTCTAAACAGTTTTGCTCGTTTTTTCCAAAATGTTTCAGTTTTTAACCTTTCCTATATATATATATATATATATATATATATATATATATATATATATATATATATATATATATATATATATATATATATATATATATATATATATATATATATATATATATATAGAAAGAGAGAGAGAGAGAGAGAGAGAGAGAGAGAGAGAGAGAGAGAGAGAGAGAGAGAGAGAGAGAGAGAGAGAGAGAGAGGTTTTATAACTTTGTCATTTTTCAGTAGTTTTAGCCCGTGTTCCAAAATGTTTAAGTCTTTAACGTTCCTTATACAGTCAATTAAAAATATTTATTCTTCATTAAATGATTTTTATCATATAAATCACAGATCTGATTTGATTGATAAATAGTTTTTTAGACCATTTTAAAAACTTTTTTAATAGTGTATTTAATACTGGACATTGTTCAATACACACACATTCAAACACACATGATGGTGCGTGTATAGTAATATTTAGATCGTTTTAATACAAGATAAATATTTTAAACTTAGACTCTGCTAGATGTGCTAATGTTTTAATAAACGCTTACATACATGGTAATTTTGAATGGTTTAAACATGCTAAGTGTTAAGTGCAGTACATTTATAAATAAATATCTTTAAAATCAAGGTTAAAAGTGAAGTACAGTATATTTTTTTAATAAATCTGATTAAACAGAATGTTAAGTGCATAGTGTACTAAATTTTAAACAAAACTCTTTAGACTGCATGTTAAATGTAAAGTACATTTTAAAAAATCCGATTAAAATGAATGTTAAGTGTAAAGTATAGTACATTCTTCAGTAAATCTCTTTGAATTAAATGACAGGTGTAAAGTACAGAATTTCTCAGTCCTATTGGAAAAACTTAACCAACCAATGATTAAAAAGACGAGTTAACCAGACATTTCATTTGTCCGCCCAAGATAGAATTTGAAATATTCTAATGGCTACCTAGTTTCTCGGTTGTAAAAGACGTCCCCTCCTTCGTAATTAACCACAACCTAACGCACGCGCTTGCAATGTTATATAAGCAAATAAAATGGCACCTTTCAACAGTGCAGCAGATAAAACCATTCATCCAAGGGCGGGGGTACCTCAGGGATCCTCCCTAAGACCTATACTTTTCACGGTATACGTCAGTGATGATACCCCTCCCTAATATGCAAAGTAAAATTCATAAGCACCAATTCAGCTAATGTCACCCAAATCGAAACCCTGTCTCCCACCCCACTCGTTCGATGGCCCCTTTCATAGCTTACCACACTGAACGCAGCCTTAGGGTGGTTTTCATGTTGACTTAAGCCAGTTTAATGTACACCAACCGCAAATCTTACTGTGAAGAACATTTGCTTAAAATTCACAAACTTTGTAACCTTACCTTTACTGTAATACAGCTTTCTACATAATCGGCTGCACCATAGTCATATTAACTGAGGTGTCTCTTAAGTCTGATAATTAATAACAAAGCCAATACTTCATGATGCATAAAATTGCTCTTAATATAGACATATCATAAAATGTATAAAATAAATAAAATTATTTACCGTAATACAGCTTTATACACAGTTCGCCGTCCCATAGACACATTACCTGAGATATCTCTTAAGTAAGATAATTTAATAACAAAGGCAATACTTCATAATGCTTAAAAGTACTCTTGCGGCATTTCTTAGTCAAATGATTTTATATCATTACCCTTTCCAGACTCTCGACTGACAGCCAACTCAAGAACTTGCAGAAATTTGGAAGCAATATATATCAAGAACTCATAGAAATTTGGGAGCAATATATATATATATATATATATATATATATATATATATATATATATATATATATATATATATATATATATATATATATATTTCAACAAATCACTGGAGACGTGTGATGGTCATATATGCATCAGCCAGGAGAAAGGTGAAAAGAAATGACTTGAACCGAGCGCTTTCATGTATTTCCACACCTCATCAAGGTTCAGGTACAAGTGACCAGGAAACAAATACAGAGTCACAAGAAGACTTCGTGGCAAGACAAACAATGCTAAAAAGATAAACTACGCTAACAATTACCGAACAGTGGTAATGCTTAATAGCCTACTTGTTTTAAAATACCATTCGATAAAATTTCATCAACTTTATACAAACCTAGGCTGATATTTAATAAATTGTCACAGGCCTTTTTAATTATACAGGATTCTATTAAATTTCTTTTCGCTAGATCTCTGGAAAACATAATTTCCTTTGATTCCATCCAATTAATACCATGATTACTATTATTTGTGTGTACAAATGATGCAATTGACATATTACCAGTTCTTACAACTGGTATTATGTCAAATGCTTTATATATATATATATATATATATATATATATATATATATATATATATATATATATATATATATATATATATATACATACACACACACACAAACACACACACACACACATATATATATATATATATATATATATATATATATATATATATATATATATATATATATATATATATATATATATATATAAATAAATAAATATATATTACCCTATGTATATTTTGTTCAGTCATTGCTGGAAGCAGCATCCAGTAATTCTGCTTAATATAAATTATCTGAGACTAGTAACCCTGATTATTGTTATCATTATTCACACATATGTCAGGTGGTGACAAATTTCAGATATTCCTCCCTAAATCGAACTTTTCTGTAGGATATTTGGTAGCCAGAAGTCGTGCCGCTTTTCATGGGCAGGAAAGGATGTTATGAGGAAACATGTTTGTTCCCTTTTTTATCTTAATTTGATCAAATTACCAAATTTATTCGCGATTCTTATTAGTTTACGTTTAAAATACTTATTCCGACTGCAAGCAAAGGAACAAAGTTTTCGGAATATTCTACAAATTTGGAAGCTATATGTTTTGTCTTGTTTTTACACGTTATTCCTTACGCACAGAATACAACAAGAAAAAAAGCATTACAATGAAAACGATTTTTATAAATTAATTTTACTTCCAGAACGCGGATAATATTGATTCCCTAAAATTTCATCTTGCCATGGCGAAGTCTTTGAGACAAAGAATGGACAAAAGATAATGAAAAAGTAAAATTCGTGAAATCGTTGCATTACCAAAATAAAACAAGTAGAAAATGAGGCGAAGTTTCTTCGGCGCAATCGAGTTTTCTGTACAGCATATAATGCTGCATGAAACTCTCGATGTGTTGCAGTATGAAACTCACAACAACGACCAGGTAGCCCTCAGTTGCTCCCCAGATGCGGTCAAGAAAGATACCTTGGCGGCTGGCACATTCTAACAGTGCCAGACGCATGATACATGACTAACCTTAACCTTAACTAAAGTAAAAACTACTGAGGCTAGGGCGCTGTAATCTGGTATGTTTGATAATTGGAGGGTGGATGATTAACATACCAATTTGCAGCCCTCTGGCCTCAGTAGTTTTTAAGATCTGAGGGCGGACAGACGAATAGTCATCTCAATAGTTTTCTTTTACACAAAACTAAAAATGCACAACTTGCAAAAGTTATAGAAAAATCATCATTAGAGATATTTATGCAACTTATATTCCTCTGATAGGTGCTATCTCATTTTGAAAGAAAGAGTAACATTACTTTGAAACTTCTCTGAAGGAGAACGTTCGAAAACATATAGAACAAAAATTGCCAGTAAGCGGTCCCTGGAGGCATCAAAATCTTGCAATAATACTTGACTTGCAGGTAAGCTTGACGAAAATCAGCCAAGGGAACAAGCAGGCTTTAGAAGATGCTACTCCACAATTGACCATCTACAAACTGTAAAAAAAAAAAAAAAAATATAAAAAAAAAAAATAGTAGTAGCACTTGTAGATTACACCAAAGCATTTGACTCAGTCGAAACTGAGGAGGTCATGTCAGCTGGAAGAACAGGAGTTGACTCAGTTTACATCTAAGTCCTCCGTCACATTTATTCGCCTCCACAAGGACTCAGAACCATTCCAACTCAGGCAAGGTGACACAAGCTCACCCAAACTGTTTACTGCCTGCCTGGAGAGGGCTTTCCGACAACTCAACCTACAAGAAAAAGGAATAAGAATAGATGGAGAATTCCTAAGTCACCTAAGGTTTGCTGATGGCATCTTTATCGTTGCCCTCACCAAAGAAGAGCTTCAACAAATACTCACCGAGCCAAATGAAGCAAGCAAATCAGTAGGCCTCCACATGAACTTCCGTAAGACCAAAGTCATGAGCAATAATTACACTGAAAATGCAGATGACATACTTGAAATTGAAAATCAACCAATTGAGGAAGTGGACCATTACATCTACCTTGGACAACGAATCTCTCTACATGACGCCTTCAAAGAGAGCGCAATAAAAAGAATAACCCTTGGTTGGCAGGCGTTTGGAAGAGCCAGTACAGTGTTAAAAAATAAGAGGATTCCTATCATCTTAAAAAGGAGTCTTTGATCAGTGTATCCTCCCCACTGTCACCTATGGGGCCGAAACTTGGAATCTAACAAAAAAGCTTTCCCTTAAATTACGAACAATGCAGAGGGCACATGAGAGAATTATGGTAGATCTAACTTGGAAGGATAGAAAAACAGCTAAATGGATATGTCAAAAAACTAAAGTAAAGGATATCCGTCAAACCATCAGTAAGCTGAAGTGGAACTGGGCGGGGCACATTGCCAGGATGACAGACAACAGGGACATCACGAACAACCTTCTGGACGCCCCGAGGATACACGAGAAACCGACGAAGACAAAAAATCCGCTGGCGAGATGACTTAGACAAACATAAACGATAGTGGCACAGAGCAGCGGAGGATAGAAATCTGTGGAAGAACCTGGGGAAGACCTACATCCAACAAAGGACTTTTGAAGGCTGAAATGATGATGATGAAATTGCAAGCAGCTTTGCGCTGGCATCCAAAGACTTTTTGAACTGAGTATCCTCCGTAATCGTGAGAGGTATACTTATCAAAGCATCTTGGGAAACGATACATTAGGCAGGTTTGGTCTAAATAACGACTGCAATCGGCATAGTGTCCTTGTCAGGAGATTCATCCAATTCAGGAGTCCGGTTATTAACTTATGCCTTCTGGCCTTTTATAATTATTAAAAAGAATTTTCAAAAATGTCTTATGTAGAGAGGCCGCTCAGAATTAAATCCTCGCTTTAAAGAGAGATAAACAGATTCAAGAGGAAACCAGTTACCGAATATAGAAAAGTGCATTTTTAAATAACGGGTATAAGCCACGTTTAAATTATAGCCATCATCTACAGTGAGCGAATATATTGGTGTAAAATCATAAAAAAAATGCTCAAGTTATCAACCCCAATAGCCAAT
The DNA here is from genome assembly GCF_040412425.1 of Macrobrachium rosenbergii. Classification (NCBI taxonomy): domain Eukaryota; kingdom Metazoa; phylum Arthropoda; class Malacostraca; order Decapoda; family Palaemonidae; genus Macrobrachium; species Macrobrachium rosenbergii. The sequence continues at coordinate 60,788,252 of NC_089752.1, forward strand.
ATTTGTGGTTAACTTATATCCATTCAATCAAATTGCAACCCACATTATATACAGTAAAACTTTTAAATACAAATACCCCATAATGAATTCACATTAGCTTGGTTGTAACTTATGCCCAGAGTGAATTATGCGTCATTACTGCATCTGCCCGGCAAGGATTCATACCAGTATCTTCTGGGCTTGATGCAAAAATGGCAGTGACTTATCACTTCCGTTATCAAGAGACACATCAGCTCATTTCGACTCTGTCTACAAAGTCCCATAGAATTAAGGTTCTGTATTCGGAATCGATACCAACCCACCTAAACCTAATATATTAGGTAACTGTAAAAAAAATAAATCTTTATATCGAATTTGCTTTACGTTTAGAATAATCTACTCCCAGAGGAATTATGTGTTTTAAGTTTATTTACCCCACCAAAAATCGATGAGCTGTCTTTTGGGTTTGGTACAAAGACCACTGATTTATGCTCTCGGCTATCGTAGATATAATTGCCATATATATATATATATATATATATATATATATATATATATATATATATATATATATATATATATATATATATATTATATATATGTGTGTATATATATATATATTTTTTTCAAACCATGCGTCATAACATTCCTTTCCTTAGCTATATTTGAATCAAGGTCTAACCTCAACAAAGTTAACGAATAACACGACGCGCAGACACCCAAATGATATCCATTATAAAAACGATGAAGAGTGAATTATGATACAAGGAAAGTGAGATGGAGGGGGGTGGGGGTGGGTGGGTGGGAGCGGGGATGACAAGGCAGGGACAGACCTGGGAGGTGGAGTGGGTGGGGGGAAGGGGGAGGGAAATTCAGAATCATTAGGGATGCTATTTTTCACTTGAAATGGCTCCTATATCTCCAATAGTTCTCCCTTCTGCCCCAGTTGCGCCATATCGAGAGCCCCGACGGTGTAATGGTGGAAGGAATTTCAGGAATTCATAAATATTCGCCCAAAGGGTCGTCATTGTTTGGGCGAAACTTTTTTTTTTTTCAAGGTGGATGGAGAGATCACATTTGTCTACGATAGGTTTTTAAGTTTTTTTGGGAGGGTCGGTTCAGTTAGGGTAAGTCAGTTTTAAAAATAAAAAATCGTTTTCCTTTTTGTTTTTGAATTGGCGTGAGAATAGCAAGTTTGTGCAACGAAAATTTTCTTGTTGCTTTACTTGATTCGTCCAAAAATATAACCTATGAATGTCTAAAATAAATGTGCTTACAAAAGTTGCCCCGCTCTTTCCGAAAAGTTAAAATTTGAATATCTAATTTTTTGTGGTATGGGGAAGTCGGCTCTTGAATGTCTGACCAAACCATTTTTTTGGATAATTTTTCCTTGTCTGGCTTGCGTAAGGAAGCTTTGAATATCTAGCTACATACTTTTACTTATTGTCATGTTTTGTGCAAGACAATTAGCTATGATTATGTAATCATGGTACAATGACTTGTTTTAACTATGTACAATATTGCCAAATGCCCAGCCCTACTTTGTCTTCTTGCAATCTTGATTTGAAAAGTGAAATCTGTAATATTCTATTAATATTTACATATATTTCAAGGTTACTTTCATCAGAGATATAGTTATATAAACAGGAGAAAAATCCAAGAAAAATAACTAATCCAGATCTTAGAAGGTCTCTACCGTAATGTTAGTTTTAAAAAATCTTATCACTGGAACGACAAAGAAATGTTATGACAGCAGTGATTACTACAGGCTTCTCGTAGTATGATTAAACCAAGAACCTGAATTGATTCTACTTGGTTAGAGGGTCTCATTCAACGTACACATTTTTCTTACTAATCGAATATCCTTTCCCATGCAGTTTTAGTGCGCAGTTTGCCCTTGAAAATGGGATTCATCCGAAATGTTAGGCAGTAAAAAAATTCACTTTTCTCTAAAGACTTCAGAAGCAAAGGTTTACAGCAACATATATATATATATATATATATATATATATATATATATATATATATATATATATATATATATATATATATATATGTAGTAATCGTATGTACAGAGAAAGACCTATAG
>NC_089752.1:60807819-60815319 GCF_040412425.1 Macrobrachium rosenbergii
ATATTATGTAACATTAACAGCAAACCGCTGTATTCCGTTTTGCATTATAGTCTAGTATTTCCAACTACACTACTGTAACATATTGTAATGAAGACGAGGTAAACACATAAGTATTTCAGGGCAAACGTAAATTCTTCTGATACACTACGGGGGTGGAACCAGTTCTTAATAAATCACTATGGAACAGTCTTAAATATTTTTTTTTTATTGATAAGAATTAGTAAAAACCATACTCGCTGAACATTACATAGAATGTTTACTTTAGTCTTGTAGAATTTCAAGTAGAATCATTATTACTATAATGCCATTCGGAAAAATAGTTAAAGTTGACTTCATGCAAATCTGGTTCTTCAATGACGAGATCAGTAATTATGAGAAGCGTTGGATATATACATATTACTTTTCTCCGTAAAAAACACCATATACAAAGAACGTTGGCAGATTAAAAACGTTTCTTGTTGGGAAATACTTCATGGTTACTTTGTTTTTCGATCTCTCATTATCTCTCGAATCTTTTGCCCGTGCCAGGGGGGGTTTTGAATGCCTATATATTGCATTGCGAAATAATAAAAAGGTCGTCTCTCGTACAACCTATAAAATCCAGATAAAAGTGCTATGTTTCATTGCTAGCGATAAACAGGTTTATTTGCTCATGTAATCGACTGGCTGTTAAAAACAATGACTGTAATTCATGCAACTCTTCTACCGCAGATTACAAAAATCCTAAAAATGTTCTTTGTTCGCTGATAAGTTAACATAATAATCCGACGTTTGTTCATTATTTCTTTTTCTAGTGTGTTTCGTAATTGTTCTTGTAATAAGCGGTGCTTATCCTGCAGTCATTAATGTGCTTTCTTTCTGCAAACTCATCAATTCAACCCTCCTTCATGTTCGTGTCCTGTGTCAGGAACAATATTTGTTTAAATACGTTTTGCTTTTATGTCAATAAAATAGAACGTCGAGAAGTGTGCCATTTTTTTGGAATAAAGCAAATTATTTGAACATCGGCAAAATATTGTCAGTAACACACACACACACACATACATAATTACGAACAAACACATATGCACACACATTATATATACACACACACACACACACACACACACACACACACACACATATATATATATATATATATATATATATATATATATATATATATATATATATATATATATATATATATATATATGTATGTATAATCCATACATTGGAGGGCACTATAGCAGGCAGGAGAAGGGCTCAGGAACACATACAGATTCAGTACATACATTTATTGTCGACACGTTTCTTGACCTGTGGTCACATCATCAGGACATCTACAGTTATAATGTAAAAAAGGGGCATTCAGCATACATAATTAAAAGTAAACATAAGGGAACTTAAAATGGAAATCAGTTAAACTTAAACAGTCACACTCAAATACATTTACACATTAAAAAACCAATAAAAGACACCTTAAAATGGACTTAATAAAAACTGAACTTAATAAAAAGGAAATTAAAATAAGCTTAAAAGGGAGAGCAGAAGGCGCACCTCTCAGGGTGAAAGAGGAAAACACAATGAAAAGACACAGCATAAAAGCAGAAGAAGGAGGCGGAAAATATAAACAAACAATCGAGTTATGCTATGAACAGGGGAACAGCCGATGATTAACAATTTAACGTCGGTACAATTCTTTTGATATTCAGACTTTCCAAGAGAGGAGTACTCCAGGTTCCCTAGCTTGGTTAATTATTCTTAAGTTGTTGTATTTTATTGATGTCTTGCAACCTCTAGCAGGGGATCTTATATTTGAAAGTTCGGAATTAGACAATCTGCAACCCGTGCGATAACTCACGCCCATGTGAGAATCGGCCCTGACCTTGAGGAGACGCCGAGTGGAACCAGCGTAATTCGCGGAACTACATCCGGGGCACTTGTACTCATATACGAAGCCCGACGTCATCAAGGGACAGAGCCGATCCTTGAACGGAAACAAAGAACAAATAGTTTTAGGATTTTTTGGTATCAATTTAATGTTAAGAGCACCAATATGTTTTTGAATAATTTTAGCAAACTGCTTAGCAAAATTTTGATTGTTAGGTAAAAAACAGAAGCTTGCATATACTGTATAGTAAGTTGGGGTACATTACATTTAGGCATTAAGGGTGCAAGTTTTTTTTATCGAGAACTTTCTTAACCTTATGTACTAGACGGGCAGGGAAACAGTTGTTATGAAAGTACCGCTTAAGGAAGAGAATTTCAGAATGAAAAGATAGCCAATTAGAAGTTAGAGATAGAGCCCGATGTACTAAGGTATGAACAGAGTTAATTTTAAAATTTATAAAACAAGAACAATAAAAATTGGAGCCAAGCCCGGTGAATGTTTTCCCTAAACAGTCGTATTAGAATTATCATTATCTTTAGTAACTAACACATCAATGAAGCCAACTTACTGTCTTGTTCCTTTTCAGTAGTAAAATTAATTTTATTGTGAAAGTTGCTAGGTAGGTTTAAAAATCTATCAGCATCATACTCATTTTTCAATAAAACGAATGTGTCGTCTGTGTACCTGGAGTAAAATAATAGACAGAAGGACAAAGAGCACTCGTCTATTATGTGCTCCTCCAGGGAGCACATGAAAATATTGGCAAAGGTGGGGCTCAGAGGAGACACCATCGCCATCCCATCGATTGTTTAAAAAGTTTGGTATTGAAAACAAAGGCCGTGTCCAGCACGGCTAATTCTAAGAGCGTTTTAAAAGACTCATAATTAAAATTATAATATATAAAATCAGGAGTGGGGAACAATTTCTTTAAAATAAGATCAATGGTCTCCCTCACAGGAACGTTAGTAAAGAGGGATTCAATCTAAACTGACCATATACAAATCTGAATCTTATGAGAGGACCTTCGTTTTAAAATCTTCGGAGTTTCTAAAGGGATATTTCATTCCGGGTCAGCGGCTCCAATAAAGGTACCAGAAACTTAGCAAGCTTGTAGTTTTGGAGTATTGCAGGAGGCTAGGATAGGGCGGAGGGGAACCCCTTGTTTGTGGATCTTAGGCAGGCCGTACGGGATACCAAATGAGGATCCGCTGGAAAAAAAAAATCGTCATAAATTTTCTCACTGATTATACCTTGCGTTTTGAGAGGCCGTAAAACCTATTAATCCTATCTTCCCGTAAAAACCTATTAATCCTATCTTCTATCCGGAAAATTTCTTGATAGTTGGGTTGTCCAACTTTAGCGAATTTAGTGGGATCATCAAGTATAGTGTTCATTTTATTTAAATAGTCAGTTTTATCTGTAATAACTACCCCTCTACTCTTATCCGGTTTAAGTACTTCAATATCTTCACATTTTGACAAATTCTTAGTAGTTCATGATCCTCTTTCTTGAAAAAGAGAGCCCAGTTAGTTTTTAAACTGGCAAAAGTATTATGAGAAATTACCTTTGCCAATGTTTTCATGTGCTCCCTGGAGGAGCACATAATGGAAGAGTGCCCCTTATCCTTCTGTCCCTTATTTTACGCCAAGTACATAGACGACACATTCATTCTATTGAAAATTGAGTATGATGCTGATAGATTTTTAAACCTACCCAACAACTTTCCCAATAACATTAATTTTACTATTGAACAGGAACAAGACGGTAAGTTGGCTTTCCCTGATGTTTTAGTTACTAAAGATAATGATAATTCTAATACGACTATTTTTAGGAAAAGTACATTCACCGGGCTTGGCTCCAATTTTTATAGTTCTTGTTTTATAAATTTTAAAATTAACTCTGTTCATACCTTAGTACATCGGGCTCTATCTCTAACTTCTAATTGGCTTTCTTTTCATTCTGAAATTCTCTTCCTTAAGTAGTACTTTCATAACAACTGTTTCCCTGCCCGTCTAGTACTTAAGGTTATTAAGACAGTCCTCGATAAAAAAACTTGCACCCTTAATGCCTAAATGTAATGCACCCCAACTTACTATACAGTAAATGCAAGCTTCTGTTTTTTACCTAACAATCAAAATTTTGCTAAGCAGTTTGCTAAAATTATTCAAAAACATATTGGTGCTCTTAACATTAAATTGATACCAAAAAATCCTAAAACTATTGGTTCTTTGTTTCCGTTCAAGGATCGGCTCTGTCCCTTGATGACGTCGGGCTTCGTATATGAGTACAAGTGCCCCGGATGTAGTTCCGCGAATTACGCTGGTTCCACTCGGCGTCTCCTCAAGGTTAGGGCCGATTCTCACATGGGCGTGAGTTATCATATGGGTTGCAGATTGTCTAATCCCGAACTTTCAAATATAAGATCCCCTGCTAGAGGTTGCAAGACATCAATAAAATACAACTTCAGAATAATTGACCAAGCTAGGGAACCTGGAGTACTCTTCTCTTGGAAAGTCCAAATATCAAAAGAATTGCACCGACGTTAAATTGTCAATCATCGGCTGTTCACCTGTTCATAGCATGACTCGACTGTTTTTGTTTATATTTGTCCGCCTCCTTCTTCTGCTTTTATGCTGTGTCCTTTCATTGTGTTTTCCTCTTTCACCCTGAGAGGTGCGCCTTCTGCTCTCCCTTTTAAGCTTATTTTAATTTCCCTTTTAAGCTTATTTTAATTTCCTTTTTATTAAGTTCAGTTGAGTGTGATGGCTTAAGTTTAACGGATTTCCATTTTAAGTTTCCTTATGTTTTGTGCATGTTTACTTTTAATTATGTATGCTGAATGCCCATTTTTACATTATAACTGTAGATGTCCTGATGATGTGACCACGGGTCAAGAAACGCGTCGACAATAAATGTATGTACTGAATCGGTATGTGTTCCTGAGCCCTTCTCCTGCCTATAATATATATATATATATATATATATATATATATATATATATATATATATATATATATATATATATATATGTGTGTGTGTGTGTGTGTGTGTGTATCATATATACATATATACACATATACATACATACATACACATACATACATACATACATACATATATATATATATATATATATATATATATACACACATACATATATACATACGTACATATATATAGATATATATGTATATATATGTGTGTGTATATTGTATATACTAACTGAACAACCCGGCACTACCCAGGATAACTAAATGACAATCTCTCTCTCTCTCTCTCTCTCTCTCTCTCTCTCTCTCTCTCTCTCTCTCTTTGCAAAAACAAAACAGAAAAACTAAACAAGTTTAAATCTCCTGGCCCGAATGGGATTCATCCAAGAGAAATTAAAGAATTAACAGAGGAGATAGTTCCTCACCTATATAAACTCTACAGAAAAACTGCAGAACAACAAAAGGCACCAACAGGATGGAAACTAGGTAATGTGCCCCCAGTTTACAAAAATGGTCCAAGAGAAGAGCCAGGAAATTATAGACCAATCTGTCTAACGCCAGTCCCTTGTAAGATATTTGAGTCCATAATTGCTGATCAAATTGTGGATCACATTGATAAAAACAACCTGTTGTCAAGCAGTCAACATGGCTTCAGACAAAACAGATCCTGCCTATCAAACCTCTCAGGGTTTTTCATAACAGACTTGGTATTTACGACAGTAGTAGAGCAATAGATATACTCTACTTAGAATTTCCAAAAGGCCTTTGACAAAGTTCCACCCAAGAAACTAATAACAAAAGTTAGAGTTTTAGGAACTGTAGGGGAAATGGCAGACTGGATCGAAGACTGGCTAACTAACAGAAAACAGAGTGGTAATAAACGGTGAAGAATCAGAATGGGCAGATGTGACAAGCGGAGTTCCTCAGGGTTCAGTCCTTGGCCCGCTCTTGTTTTTGATTTACATTAATGGCACTGATGTAGGCTTAACTAGCAGGATAGCCAAATTTGCAGATGGCACCAAACTAGGTGTAAATTCAATAGACCCACATACAGTGGAAAGTTTGAGAAATGGTCTAAGGAAAATAGGGGAGTGGTCAAAAAGATGGCAAATGCCATTTAACTTGGATAAGTATAAAGTGTTACAAATAGGAACAAATAACCCTCATGACAACTACATGCTGCTTGTGAATGACATAAGTAGTGTAGAACAAGAAGAGGATATGGAGTCATTATTGCCAAGGACTTAAAATCCACAAAACAGTGCATAAAACCTGAAAAGAAGGCACAGAAACTACTATAGTGGTATACACAAAGAGGCAGTTCAAATATAGAAACAAGGAAACGGTGCTGCAGCTCTACACATCAATAGTTAAACCTCATCTTGAATATGCAGTACAGTTTTGGTCACCAACACTACGAAAGGACATAAATGGATTAGAATGGGTACAAGCAAGAGCCACAAATCAATTCCATCCATCAGGCAAATAGGTTACCAAAGACGACTAGAGAGCCTGAACATGTATGGCTTAGAAACACAACGATTGCGAGGACAACTAACAGAAACATTCAAAACACTGAAAGGCATAACAAAAGTAGATAGTAACCTCTTCACATTAAACGAAAACCAGACAAGAAACAATGAATAGAAACTAGAGCTAAAGAGATACAACACATCTCATTGTGGGAACTTCTTTACATACAAGATATGTGACACATGGAATAAATTGCCACCAGAAGTTGTAAATAGCAACAGGTTGGAAGAGTTTAAAAGAAAGCTAGACAAAATCATTAGACCATTGTGGATGAACAATAAAACTGCTCCTAGAGATAATTGGGCGCATAATGTTAATGTCTCCTTAGATGGACTAAAAAGTCTTAGAGACATCCTAATCCCTGTAACTCCTTGTAGCTCACTTCCTCTCTCTCTCTCTCTCTCTCTCTCTCTCTCTCTCTCTCTCTCTCTCTCTCTCTCTCTCTCTCCTCCTCTCTCACCCCCTCTACACTCTCTCTCTCTCTCTCTCTCTCTCTCTCTCTCTCTCTCTCTCTCTCTCTCTCTTACTATTTCTTAGTCTCACTCTCTCCTTCTCACTCTTTCTCTCTCCAACCTCCCTGTCTCTTTCCCCCTCTTTCTTCTCCCAAACACGCCCTCTGCTCTCCCTCTAATTTCCTCTCTCTCTCTCTCTCTCTCTCTCTCTCTCTCCTCCCGAACACCCCCTCTACTCTCTCTCTCTCTCTCTCTCTCTCTCTCTCTCTCTCTCTCTCTCTCTCTCTCTCTCAAGAAACGAAAAAATGGGAAGGATATGGAAAATACAATTTCTATAGTAAGAATATAAATTGGTCAAAAATAAATGAAGAATTAAACAAAGAATGGGAAAATATATTTGTAAGTGATGATATACAGGTAAATACCGATATATTATATAAAATATTAGAGGAAATAGTGGAAAAATATATACCGAAGAAAAAAAGTAAACATCAGTCACGAATTCCAAGAGACAGAAGGATCTTGTTCCAGAAAATTAGAAAGTGGAAAAAGCTCTTGCAAAAGAAAAGAATGCATGGAAAGTGATGGAACTAAAAAGTAAGATAGAAAATGCAGAACAAAAGATTATACAATCAAAAGAAAATGAAAAAGG
>NC_089752.1:60822819-60832819 GCF_040412425.1 Macrobrachium rosenbergii
GGGGCTGTGCCAATTTTTTTTTTTTTTTTTTTTTTTATCAAAAATTGATGTTATAGGGGATTATTGTTGTAGGCCAAATAGGATGAGTGGTAGTTCTTCATCTCCAAAGTTGTGTCCATAACTACGAAGTTTTTTTTAGTGTATTAAGTACTCATATATGATGACCGTAATACCACAAGGTACCTAAGAATTGGTATTTTATTGGCAGGGTGCGATTAAGATACGTTTGGCTTAAGATGAACACTGAAGAAAATGTGGTAATTTCGTCACGAGTAATTTTGTAATGAGAAGGTAGGTCTGTTACAGAAGCATTTGGTCTGCTAGTATGCATGCGCCGATGGTGATTGATTTGTTTCGTCCCGGCTTATAGAAATTCACGATATAGGTTGACTCAATGTTGATATTATCAAGGCAATAAACAATTATATTAGTAATTATCTTTGATATGATGATGGTAATACACACATTGTACTTGAGAATTCGTATTTTATTGGCAGAGTATGATTAAGATACGTTTGGCTTAAGATGAACACTGAAAAAGTGGCAATTTTGTCACCAGTAATTTTTTAATAAGGGGATAGGTCTGTCACAGAAGCATTTGGTCTGTTACTACTTTTTTCCATGGCGACGATTGTAAGGGCTGACAGGTGTGGTGGTAGGAGCTATATCTTCAATTACACTGCTTTATGACTGAATGAAAGCAATTCTAATACAGTCAAACACATCTCTTTAATTTTTTGGATGTACTAAACTGATTATAAGGCTTGCAATGTGAGTTTAATTACGTCACCAACAGAAAAAGTGGTGGTTTTCTGCCCAAGCAATTAGTGGCTCCCATAAAATTGCTGAAAAATGGGTGGCCAGCACCGGTAAAAATGAAAATTTAATTTGTTTTGTCTGTGTTTGTATGTCTGTCACGGGGTAGGAGTTTGATTTTGAGTTATAACCTTTCTGGGGTGACATAGGGAAGCGTGCAAAATTTTGTCTGGGTCTGTCAAACAGTTTGGATTTCTATAGAGCATAAACATTCATTTTATATATATAAATATATATATATATATATATATATATATATATATATATATATATATATATATATATATATATATATATATATATATATATCATTCGTACCATGGTTCGTTTCTCTTACTACCGGACATCGTAATTTCTTCAGATTTCTTGCACTTGAATCCAAAGGTTTTGTAGCGACAAGCGTATCCAATAAGCGCGAAGAATTCGGGAAGTAACGAGGGCAATGTGGCTATTACAATTAAATATGTATCTGGTAAAAAGTGACCAGTAGATTATTTATATATAATATATATATATATATATATATATATATATATATATATATATATATGTGTGTGTGTGTGTGTGTGTGTGTGTGTGTGTGTGTGTGTGTGTGTGTGTGTGTGCTTATGTGAAACACAATTGGATTAAACTCCTCCAAGTATTTTCCCTTTGTTTTTCCTCGGTCGTGTAATAGATGGATTCCCTTTTTGCATAAAACATTAGCGGAATGCTCATTTACATTCTCTTTTCCAGAAACCCACTTTCCCGTTTCAGTGATATATACAAAGAGAGAGAGAGAGAGAGAGAGAGAGAGAGAGAGAGAGAGAGAGAGAGAGAGAGAGAGAGAGAGAGATCAAAATTATATTATGAAGTAAACAGAGTGAAATTTGAAATTATCATGAGTAATCAGACTGTCACTCACGGTTTCAAACATGAACAATAATATTTATAAAATTCACCTGACGGTATTCATATCATTCTCACATTTTGGGAACATCTTTCTAACTATTTGTAATGTAATGCCTCACAAAAGTAAGTTTGTATCGTTATCAAATTCTAAACGTGAATGTGTGTGTTGTGTGTCTGTGACTTTGTAAACAATAACTTCAAGAAGACCCGAAAAATTTCATTTCTAAGTAACGTGATACTCCCTGTTTTCTAAACGTACCACTTATCTATGAATTCCCTTTCATAAGTCATGATGACTTATCTAAGAATAGGTTATATGTCATACTTACTGAACTCTTACTACGTTAATTAGATTTATGTACGTACTCTGTAAGGTCAAAGACATCCAGTTTGGAATAATAATTCGTAATTATTACGAATACTTGATGACGTTTACGTTAACATATGAGACTGTAATTAAAGCGTTTGATCTGATAATCGATAACGTTTTTCTTGAGTCTCTTCAGGACAGCAATAATTTTCTGTAGCCTTTTACCTAAACTTCATCTTATGGCTTTCACCCTTTGGCTATCAATTTAAGATGAAATATTCTGTACCTTATAATTTTCTTTAATGAATAAGATTTTTTCCCCTTTTTCGTACATTCGTTCTAGTAAAATACTATCAAGAGTATGTTACTCCCATCTTAACCCTTGTAAGCGACGCAGGATCATTTACCTATATATTGGCTTCAGTTTTACTCTCATGTGCCCAGCCGGTTTTTCATAAGAGGCAATTGGTAAAGGACAGGTCGGTCCCTCTACCTTTTTGACAGTTAGTTCCTTATACAGTATATTCGTCAGTCTGCAAGATTCGAGTTTTTAAAGCACCGTCATTTTTACACTAAGCGAGATGGTGGATTTTATTTTTGGCATGCATGTGGCACTAACGAAGCCAGCGTGGCAGGGTCAAGGTTAATGTCATACTTTGAGGTCAAAGGTCAAATAAAAATTCCCTAAGAGCTAGAGACTTAACGGTTGTCTAGCATAGCTACATAATGAAGTTGTACGGCTGAGTGAGGTCAATGCGGCTATCCTCATAGGTCAAAGGTCAAACAAGAACTTGCTACAAGATGAAGACTTCTTATATCGCTAGCGTAACACATTGATAAAGTTGGCGTGCTAAACGAGGTCAAGTGCAAGGTCATACTCAGGGGTCATATGTCAAATATAAATTTGCAGCCACCTGAGAAGATTTTTCACTAACGCATACTATTTCTTTCGTGTTTTTCTGTAAAAGCTTTCCTGAAGAAGGTAGCCTGATTGCACACCTGTCTTGATAAAAATTTAAAAAAAAGTAATTTACAGGTTTCATTCTTACAGTATGAAAAGAACACATATTCTCCATCCATTTATCAAGTTTTCTTGTGGGTTTTGAGTTCACTTTACACCCACAAACCTACAGCGAAATTTGAATATGTATTTCACACACAAATATATCTGTATTTAAAAGTGAATGTTTGTATATTTGTTTGTCCACTATAGAAATCGGAACTGCTTGACAGACCCAGAGAAAATTTTGCACATGGCCTCTATGTCACCCCAGAAAGGCTTATAACTCAAAATCAAACCCTAACCTATGACACACATACAAACACAGAAAGAACAATGAAATTTTTGTTTTTATGTCACCTTTTCCTTCAGTTTTTTGGGTTTATTCTTATTTCTCACCTGACGCTTCACCTTTTCTTCTGGTGCCGCCAGAAGTATCATTAATCTACAACAGTAAATCCCCTATAACATCAACTTTTGAACAGAATTTACGTAAATTATTATTATAATATACCTCGATAAAATCTATTTTGAAAACCTAAATCGAAAATTTCTTTCCGTAGTAAGCGAAGACAAGTCTGTGCATGCGTAGTAGTGGCTAAACGAGATGCTTTCAGCCAGCAGAAACCATTACCAAACTCTCTCTCTCTCTCTCTCTCTCTCTCTCTCTCTCTCTCTCTCTCTCTCTCTCTCTCTCTCTCTCTCAAGGCACCACTCAAAACACTTTGGAGCGAAATCTGTCTCTATCTGTGAGGTTTATTATTACTAAATTACTATCTAGAGAGAAGAACAACAATTTACGAAGCAAAAAAAGTGGGAGTGGTTGACAGTTGGAATTGGTTATCATGTGAATTGGCAAAAAAACTTCACTGCATATGGAAGATAAGTTTCTTTTCATGTTTCTTGGTACTGATTACCTGGAAGATAGTGACTGAAAATTCTAGATTAAAACTTTACAGGAATGTAGATCATTACATTTAGAAATCTTGTCTGAAAGGCACTTGGAGGGTAAATGTATTAGATGCAAATAGGGATTAAAATAAGAAACGGCAACTACTGCACTTCGAGTAACTCGAATTGTTCACAGAATACACAACACGTCAATTCATACCTTTTGCTGATGTAATCATACACAGTAAGGAGTAGTATTCCCATCATTTATGGAAATAAAATTATTGTTTATGATTATATATTAGAATGATATATATTCATTTCTATCTTTTATCAACGCATATTTATTCAAAGCAATAAATAACCGAATGCCTAACATTCCTCCAAGAACGGAAAGATTTTGTTTGATTCACGATTATGCTATTGTACAAATTGACCAAGTTTATAGATGCTGTACGTGTAACTTTAAACACAATTCTACGTTAAAGAATTTGATGTAATTTATTGTTATTTTAAAAACATCCCTAAAACCAATATCAAAAATACGAATCACGAGTTGAAGTAAGCTCTATAGGAAAGTGTTTTGCCACTTTTTTTTCATTAATAATAGGAAAGAAGTAAAAAGGTCTAACGGAGTATAGACTAAATATTTTTTATTAAAAAAGACGTCTATTTTCATATAATATAAATGAATGAGTCTAAACTAGAAGTGAGGAGGTGGTTCAATTTTTTTATGAATTGCACAGTGAAGTGTACTTTCATTATACATACACATATAAAAAGACATCATTGGCCTAGGCCTATACCAAATTGTCTGTATCACTTGGAAATACTGTATTAGATTTTTATTGTATGATTTGGACTTATAATGAATAAAGACTATACATTATTTACAAATGTTCTGATCAAAGCATCTGAGATGCTTCCCAGATGAAATACAGCAGGAAACCGTCACGAAACTGGCGCTAACCTGTCCACACGAGCAGTTACCTGTCATTCGGTTGGAAGATATTTAGGTAATACCAACAGTTCATCCATTCTAATGAGTGGACTGTCTCCGTCCACAAACAATTGTCTTCACGCAAGTTTTAACGGCAGTTTCGACGAACTGACAGGAGGAATGGCAGGTAAACTTGATCGTGAATACACGGCCTAAGGTTGTTGAATTCTATAATAGTGAATGGGTGTATTGGGAGAGAGTGAGAGGAGAAGAAGAGGGAGAAGAGAGGGTGTTAGGGAGGAGAAAGTAGGACGGAGAGAGAGAGAGAGAGAGAGAGAGAGAGAGAGAGAGAGAGAGAGAGAGAGAGAGATAAGTTTATCAAATGTCACTCAGAGTTTTTCTGTCCGCTAGTGTGTGTATATATACATATATATATATATATATATATATATATATATATATATATATATATATATATATAGCTTAATGATAAATAATATTGCCAAGACCAGGAAGAACATTCTTTGTTGTACAAGCTTTCGAGTATAAAACCTCATCATCAGCCTGAAAAAACCGACAAGGATGAGAATCAATAAAATTACAATAACATGAATTGTCATAATAAATCTTCAGCAAAAATACTAACAGAAATATATAAAATGAACAAGTAAATACAAACTAAAAGGGTGAGACGTAAAATAACGAAAAATTAAAAACACAAACATAAAAATATGAAAATAAAACTAAAGTGAAATGTAAACAAACTACCACTCACAAAGTAAAATATTTAACGACCTAATTGAGTACCTACTATGAAATTACACGATAGCTAGTTGAATACCAGACGAGTTGTTGTTCAATTCCGGCTTCATCTTTTTAATAGTCAGCGACTCTGAAATTAAAAGGTCCAGTCTATTTGAACAAAAAGACAGTACCCGAAAATCCAGGTCAGTGAAAGGATGGTCCTGGATTTTCGGGTACTGTCTTTTTGTTCAAATAGACTGGACCTTTTAATTTCAGAGTCGCTGACTATTAAAAAGATGAAGCCGGAATTGAACAACTCGTCTGGTATTCAACTAGCTATCGTGTAATTTCATAGTAGGTACTCAATTAGGTCGTTAAATATTTTACTTTGTGAGTGGTAGTTTGTTTACATTTCACTTTAGTTTTATTTTCATATTTTTATGTTTGTGTTTTTAATTTTTCGTTATTTTACGTCTCACCCTTTTTAGTTTGTATTTACTTGTTCATTTTATATATTTCGTTAGTATTTTTGCTGAAGATTTATTATGACAATTCATGTTATTGTAATTTTATTGATTCTCATCCTTGTCGGTTTTTTTAGCCTGATGATGAGGTTTTATACCTCGAAAGCTTGTACAATAAAGAATGTTCTTCCTGGTCTTGGCAATATTATTTATCATTAACTAAGATTTCAAGTAGCTGCCTAATTACCGAGACTATATATATATATATACATATATATATATATATATATATATATATATATATATATATATATATATATATATATATATATATATATATATATATATATATACACAGTATATATATATATATATATATATATATATATATATATATATATATATATATATATTTATATATATATATATACTACCTGGCTGCCAAGAAAAACTCTGACATTTGATAAGCTATCTCTCTCTCTCTCTCTCTCTCTCTCTCTCTCTCTCTCTCTCTCTCTCTCTCTATATATATATATATATATATATATATATATATATATATATATATATATATATATATATATATATATATATATATATATATATATATATATATATATATATATATATATATATATATATATATATATATCTATATGTGCGTGTGTGTGTGTGTATCTATGTATGAGTCATTATCTTACTTTCAAATTATAACCCTTGATACATAGTTCGTTTGTAAATATTCTTGTAATAGACATGCCATTTACTCTTACATTCTGTCGATAAGTCAAACAGTTATTTATTAATATAGAACAATAAGGGAGAAAGTAATACTAATATGAAACTGAATGAAGCAAACAAAACATGTAGGTATTATCAACAAACACAGAATAATAAGAAATACACGGAACTGATAAAGAAAAAATATACAAGTACACTAAAAGAAAAGAGGGAGAGAAATAACCGGAAGAGGAATAAATAGCAAATAAAACATAGTTTAGCCTATTAGGGAGCGGAGTACTTTCCTATAGATACCGGTCAGACACGAAAAGAAAAGTTCCCTTATTTGCATAAAACATAAGGGCAACTCTCTGGAGTGCTGAGAAGTTTGGTTAGCCCCTAATCTTTTTCGTTCACCTCCCATGACTCTGTTACTTTTACGGTCACTCATTTTGTAGGAGTGGAGAGAGAGAGAGAGAGAGAGAGTTAAGTTTTAGAAATTTTACTCCTCGAGTAAAACATGATAAAGTCTAGGAGGAAATGATCATTGTTAAACATGAGACAGAGAGAGAGAGAGAGAGAGAGAGAGAGGGGGGGGGAGAATTAAATTTAGGATTGTGGTATGTATCTACATATTTTACTTTTTGTATAAAAGATGATGTAGTTTACGAGGGCTTGAACATTGCTAAACTTGAGAGAGAGAGAGAGAGAGAGAGAGAGAGAGAGAGAGAGAGAGAGAGAGAGAGAGAGAGAGAGAGAGAGAGAGAGTTTAATAAATGGGAACCATTACTCAGCCATAGTCTTCCTCGGAAGAAGCTTTGAGACCCCGATCGCTCGAAGGAACATTTACTGGAGCTGAGAGAGAGAGAGAGAGAGAGAGAGAGAGAGAGAGAGAGAGAGAGAGAGAGAGAGAGACAAGTTTTGTAAATTCAACCCTTAGAAAGATTACATACAGAACTTCGGAACTAAGATTTTGTTCAGGAAATTTAAAATGTCGAAGATATTATTTCCCTTAGCTTGGTATTAATCCAAGTAGCATTGACTTTATTCTATAATGTGTGAAATTACCAAGTGACTTTTCAGAACTGTCTCTTGTCAGAATACTTATTAAGAAATAAAAGAACGCTCTACAAATAGGCTATTTATACACTGTACAATAATCCTACTATGTAAAATGAAATGTATAAGGATGTGTTAATTTTCGTTTATTTATTAGACTTTCCATTATCCACCTCGAGGATCAGGCTTCTCAGCCCTCTCTTGTATTACCGTAAATTTGATCAACTTGAGCACACTAATAAGTAAGAGTGAAAACAGACAAAACATTAACAATTAGCAAGACATTACTTATATTAAGCTCGTCTCAATCTTACTGTGATTTATCCAGTAACAAGCTTAAAAAAACGTTGGGGCACATAAGCTGTAACTTTTTCAGGATATATATATATATATATTTTTTTTTCGATTTCACTTTGTTAAACAACTTTTTATAGTCTGAGATTTAAGCCGAGTTCATACGAATAATAAGAAGCACTACTTCTTGTTCCGTATATGAAACCGTGAGTAATCTTGTGAAAGCGCTATCGTATCCAAGCCCATAATCAATATATACATAAAGAATGATTGAAGAAATCCTTTGAAATTCAAAGAAAAATTAACAGATAAGAAATCGCGTCTTAAAAAAACACAAACATTTTAGTGTACCTTGCAGATATCACTTACTATTCTAAAAATTCAGTACATGTCCAATGTTCCCTAAACCGACACTGTTGACAAAGTAGTAAGCCTTTGGCATGACAAGGACTGACATTGCCCTCAATAGCAAAAATGATAGCCCTCGGGTGAGAAATATGCCAGTCTCAATGGTTATTTCTAATGGACGCAAGATGTACTGCAATGGTTTTCATTTTATTTTTGTAATCTTTATTTACTTACTTATTCCTTTCTTGTTCAAATAAGAAAAACGCACTAACTTAAAAGAAAATGAAAATAAATTCATAACCTTTATAGAAGAAAATAAAGGCTTAAATACCTCAAGTTTCATCTGCATAAAGACAGGGGTTCAAAGAAGAAATGATAAAGGAGGAAATTTTCTCCAAATAATTATAAAACAAAGAAAACGTCTGACACTGACTGACAACTTTTTTTTAAAGGCTTGTTTGGCTATAATAAGACCTTTAAGCCGGCTATTTGTGTGTGTGTGTGTGTGTGTGTGTCTGTGGATGACACATCACAAAAGGTCCCATGATGGGTTATAGCTTGATAAAAAAAAAAGGAATGAAATATTTGATGCTTTTGACATGTATTGACGTTATTGCTTTTTTAACTGATCGTACCCTCCTTATTTTTTTTTACTCAGTGTTTGAATAATTTAAATGTAATTTCGCTTCGTGGATGCAACATTTAAATTTAAATTATTTAAAATTTTTACAAAACAAAATAATTATTTTTAACGTAAATGAAGTGGATTATTATGCAAACCGATCTACTGGTAAAAGACATTTAATACAATATTTTAAAAGATAAATATTTCTTTTTTAAGCTACTGAAGCAGAGGCTGACAGGTTTAAAAAGAACTTCCTTTCATCTTCAAGTTTTCATCTAGAAAAGGATTGAAGGAAAAGTATTGACCTCTGAATGGGGCATTATGTGCAGTCACTAAATCTGTTATATATAACAATTAAAGAATAAAAATTTGTGGCTTTGAACTAAGTTTTAACAAGACATTGCTGACTTTCCGCCAGCATGAAAAGAAAAGCTGTTTTCGAAGATCCGGTCGCTAAGGTATGAAAAAATTTTATATATATATATATATATATATATATATATATATATATATATATATATATATATATATATATATATATATGTATATATATATATATGCATGTATATATACATATATATATACATATATATAAATAAATTGACATTAACAAACATCAACAGTTTCTATGCCTACTTTGATATTTTAGGCTTCTCTGAATAATATTTTGCAAAGGGAAAATGAAGCCCTACCTAATAAAGCAATAAAACACATATCACAGGAAATTGCTGGCAGAAGCACCCAATGTTACAAGCCACTGAGTGGCAGTTCTTGTTCGTACGTTGATTAAAAACTTGAGCAAAGCAGGTATTTACTTAGTTAAAGCGAGGCTCATTGTGTAAGGCTTCACATGCTTACGGCATTACAGATAATATTTAACCTCATTGTTACTGATTAC
>NC_089752.1:60840319-60867819 GCF_040412425.1 Macrobrachium rosenbergii
AGAAATAAAAATAGGATTAATGACAGGGTTGGCCATCAGGGCTTATAGGATCTGCAGTCCCGAAATTTTAGACGAAGAGTTGGAATACCTGAGGGAGAGTTTTAGGAGATTAGGCTACCCTAAGTATTGGTGGGAGTGGGCACATATCAAAGCAAGGAAAAACTATTTTGGGGAGAGGGAAAGGATAGAAAAGGAACATTTGGTAGGAAAGAAAATAATTACAGTCCTGGACAACAACTCTATTGCACCCATCAACAAGAAGCTAAATAATTTCATATTGATAGGCAGCTACAAAAACACCATTAGGAACAAAATAGTTAGAAAAAAAAAAGTCGGTAGAGGGGGAAGAGATTAGAGGTGGGGTTTATATGGCAGCGTGTCTAGACTGTGAAGAAGGGTACTATGGCGAAACTGGCAAATCAGGTAAAGAACGAAGCAAACGACATCTGCAGAACATAAGGCATTATAATCAGACGTCGGCAGTTGCTAAACACTGTTGGGAAAATGATCACAGAATAGACTGGGAAAATATGAGTTTTCTGTACAGGAACACCAACAAAACATCTAGACTGGTTGTAGAGAACGCCTCCATAACTTGCGCCAACAACACGATGGCAGGGAACACCGGAAACGGCTTTGAAGACAGCATATCTAGAAAAATCGTATACTCCACAGTAGCAAGGAAACGAAGAAAAAACGTAAGAGAACGCACGGAAAACGGTCACCTGGGAGGAGGGATCAGAGAAAGACCAAGGTCAAGAGGGGGTGGAGGTCACACAGGAAGAGCTAGGCGATTATAGGATTAAAAGTACCCAGCACACAGATATAAATACAGCTGGACTACGCGTCAGCTCATTGTACGGATACTTGATAATGTGGACTGTTTGTCCAAGAAAGCTTGTAACTTTTTGAATAAAAACTCCATTAGATACCATCCAGTTTGAATGAGGTCCTTTTAGTAATATATATATATATATATATATATATATATATATATATATATATATATATATATATATATATATATATATATATATATATATATATATATATATATTGTAATGAATGGGATCTCTTTTCTCGCATCCTCACCCATTTTTACATTTGCAACATAATTGAGAAAAGAATAAAAAAATCATTAATTACTAGAACTGTGTTTTTCCACGCACCCCTTCTAAAACTCTATTTCATTCCCCAAAAGGGTTAAGCCTAACCTATCTTCCTGTTCAAGGTGACTGCTTTTAGGCCTAATTCCAGGTATCCCTGCATCCATAGCAAGGCAAGGGTGGAGCCAAAAAGAGAAAGTTGGCCTCCCCCCCTCATTCTGAACCCTCCACCCTCCACATGGGTTGACTGACACCAAGTGGTTGACATTATAGAAACATGACAAAGATTGGCCTTTGAGCCACCTGGAAGAGAAGCCACTGTAATCCCCAAAGGTTATTTGTAGACGCTGCCAGAGAAATCGCGAAAGAGAATGCTCAGAAAGCGACCCAAGGACAGATGTCTTCATCTTGGCTGTCCTTTTGAAGCAACCACGTGTTTGACCCCCAGGGCTCGAACCAGTATACTTTGTAGTGGCATTATAATTCCCTCCCCCATCGCCAGCGCCTTATTAACGAGGACCCATCATCTTGACGAAGGTAATGTGCTGGAGTAAGGTTCTTTTAGTCAGTCACGATTCCTGTTATTTTTCTGCCCGATATTTCTTTTATTTTCCATTGTGCAGTCACCTTCATTAATTATATTGGAGCATTCAGAGTTAACGTAATTATGCATTAGTGTTGAACTGAGTTATTTGGCACCATCTGTGCATTCCTCAGTTTCCCTTTGAGCACCTTATTATTATTGCAAGTAACCATCTTGCATATATTTGCAGATAGGCCTCGACTGTGAAATCTCTCGGTTCCATCCAAGTGCAGTCCCCTTTTTATCCCCCACTGCGATGTTCCAGTTATGAAGACATCGTTGGAGTAGAATGTTTATTCTGTGTAGGATTCATTATTTTAGCAGGCCCTTATTATTACAACTCTATTGCACCCATCAACAAGAAGCTAAATAATTTCAAATTGATAGGCAGCTACAAAAACACCATTAGGAACAAAATAGTTAGAAACAAAAAGTCGGTAGAGGGGGAAGAGATTAGAGGGGGGGGGGGTTTATATGGCAGCGTATCTAGACTGTGAAGAAGGGTACTATGGCGAAACTGGCAAGTCATGTAAAGAACGAAGCAAACAACATCTGCAGAACATAAGGCATTATAATCAGACGTCGGCAGTTGCCAAACACTGTTGGGAAAATGATCACAGAATAGACTGGGAAAATATGAGTTTTCTGTACAGGAACACCAACAAAACATCTAGACTGGTTGTAGAGAACGCCTTCATAACTTGCGCCAACAACACGATGGCAGGGAACACCGGAAACGGCTTTGAAGACAGCATATCTAGAAAAATCGTATACTCCACAGTAGCAAGGAAACGAAGAAAAAACGTAAGAGAACGCATGGAAAATGGTCACCTGGGAGGAGGGATCAGAGAAAGACCAAGGTCAAGAGGGGGTGGAGGTCACACAGGAAGAGCTAGGCGATTATAGGATTAAAAGTACCCAGCACACAGATATAAATACAGCCGGACTACGCGTCTGCTCATTGTACTGGATACTTGATAATGTGGACTGTTTG
Organism: Macrobrachium rosenbergii; assembly: GCF_040412425.1. Lineage (NCBI taxonomy): Eukaryota > Metazoa > Arthropoda > Malacostraca > Decapoda > Palaemonidae > Macrobrachium > Macrobrachium rosenbergii. The sequence continues at coordinate 60,843,003 of NC_089752.1, forward strand.
TCCAAGAAAGCTTGTAACTTTTGAATAAAAACTCCATTAGATACCATTCAGTTTGAACGAGGTCCTTTTAGTAATTCATATATATATATATATATATATATATATATATATATATATATATATATATATATATATATATATATAATATACAATATATATATATTATATAAATATATACAGTATATATATATATATATATATATATATATATATATATATATATATATATATATATATATATATATATATATATATATATATATATATATATATATATATATATTTTATGTTTCCTGGTGCAGATGGTTCTTAAGACTCCACATTTAGTACTTTACTCTAAAATGGCCTTGCAAGATAACCAGGACATATAAAAATAAAAAAAAGGAGTTAAACAAGGAGCGGAGGGCTCTTTCTCAAAGGGAAGTTCGTGAAACACGTGGATACAAAAATAGGTATATTTTTATGACACACAAGATCAAAGGGAAAATGAACTGAAACATGTTAAATTGCTGCTGCAGAAGTCCTCCCGAAGGGTGGGGGGAAGCTTCGGAATGCCAGGAACACGGACCAAGGAGAATTCTGCTACGATCGTCCTTCTGAAACGATATGAGGACCTAGGTTACAATCTAATGCTGGAATTTGGGGAATGAATTACTCGGGTGTGCGCTGAGTGCGCCAAGGACTTCCCCGAGGCTTTACTTGTGACTCAGAGCAAGGAGGCAGTGAACACGTGGGCCGGGATTGAACCAAGAAGCATCAGGGAATACCAAGTTATAGGCCCAGAAGTTTAATGAATGCACAAGGGCGAACATAACGTGACTAAGCAACTCATTCTAGGTACTTTACCAAATTGTAGGGGTGTAAGGCTGACGTCAGCGTCCAGCGGCGTCTTCTGCCAGGGTTCACGTGTGTGCGTCGACAAAGGGCCTCCCTCACCAAGCAACTGCTTTCAAGTCGTAGGTTGGGGGCGGAAAAGGGCGCCCTTGTGATGATGAAAGGCTGCAGTTGAGTTTCCGCTCGCTTTGGGACTTGCAAACCCCACTTGCACTATTTGCTGGCCAGGTGTGTGGGGCACGGAGCAAAGGGCAGTTAAATTCCACGTGGCGACGAGGGAAAGAGGGGAGGGGGGCGAGGTCTGCACTCGTGACCTCCTTTCTTAAACTACCAACTGTGTGTGAGAGCGAGCTTCTCTCGCCCTGACCTTTTATTGCTTCTGGACAGGTGTAGGGGGGGAGGGCCATGTCCTGACCGGGTCACACTTCTGTACCAAAGAAAACGGCGCAAGCCAGTTACTGCCCTAGGCGAGAATTATAGCTTTTGAGCGTCTCTTATAAACCCTGACTTCTACTGGTTGAAACTAACCCGAACCAGAATTCACTACCTCTCACAGGTTCAAAATAGACAGAGGCCTATCTATCGGCCAAGCAAAGCAGAAAGGCGGGCGCTTTCATAGCGTATTTTGGCGCTAATCTTTACAATATATATATATATATATATATATATATATATATATATATATATATATATATATATATATATATATATATATATATATATATATATATATATATATATATATATATATATATATATATATTGACACACGGCAGCATAAGTTGAGAAACAACGTTCTTAAATCATCGGACACATATTGTTTAATAGTGCCACACCTGGCATCTCTAGAAAGGAGGAGCAGTATCAATCCCCTTCCATGTCTATCGTTTGCTTGATTTCCTGAAACTTTCACCTACAAAGGTTCTGCAGAATTCCTATAACCATTCCTACTTGAATGCCGTAGCAATCTCTACATTATTCATTCATATTGTTTTAGTAGCAACTGTTCAGAGTAGAATATGTATAGCCACAATGCCCTCTTCTCGACTTCTTTGCGCTATTTTTGGATTGCTTGTCACGACAAAGCATCCCGGTAGCAGGAAACGAATCCATTTCTCATAATCACAATGAGGTCACGTTGCCGACCTGACCACATGACCTCGTTGTGACTATGGGACGCGCGCTCGTTTCCCACTACCTCACTCCATAACTGCTTCTTATTTCTTGCAATTGGATCTAAGGCTTTTTAGTGACAAGTGTATCGAAAAAAGCGTAAAGAATTTCGAGAAGTAAGGAGGGCATTGTGGCTATTACAATTACATATATATATGATAAAAGACGACCAGTAGATTCTATATATATATATATATATATATATATATATATATATATATATATATATATATATATATATATATATATATATATATATATATATATATATATATATATATATAGTCGGATGTATGGATAGGAAGAACAGTCAGCTCATCATTGACAAATTTATTAATAGCTGCGCTCGGATCACCCATATCCCATCTTTTCTGGCTAAAAGATACAAAAACACTAATTAAAACTTAAAACAGAGTTTACAAAATTAAAATGCTTTAAAGACTGAAAATGACAATGACAAAATAAGGAATAGAATACCTTCTGTAGTAAAGTCCAGAGGATGAAAGTTTGATGAGAGTAAACAAAGTTAGGAAGTAAACAGGAATAGGGGAGGGGTACTAGGCTATGTATAAGGGGGTTGAAGTTAAATGATTATTGAGCGATGGAACAATTTTCTTGATAACCAAGGATTCCAAAATATTAAGGAGGTGTTCCTTCTGCGTTGTGGTCACTATTTCAAAGTTTTTATAATTTATTGGGTTTTTACAAATTAATGAGTGATTCCTAATGTTGGACATTTCAGGTTTTGCTAGCCTAAGACCAGTACGATAGCTTAATCCACTGTGGCAATCTGCCCTCACTTTGAGCAACCGGCGCGTACTTCCGACATAAATCTGTTGCGGACTGCAACAGCAAGTATACTTGTACACCACGCCCGACTGCATCAATGGAGGGAGTCGCTCCTTGTGTCTAAAAAGGCTACCAAGACTTTTGGGGTTCTTCAAAATTATGTTGACCTTGACAGCTGGGAAGTGTTTGGTTATAATCTGCTTCAGATGTCGTAAAAAATCATCACCATGTACAAAAGGAAAGGAAAAGTAGTATTCTAATTTGGGAACATCGAAAGAAGGAGAGGGAGGGCTAAAATAGTTATTTAAAATGTGCTTTATTTTATGTTGGAATAAAGTCAAGGGAAAACAATTTTGTTGAAAATATTTTTGTAAAAAGGAAATTTCGTTATGGAAGGAGGACCAATCAGAAGAAAGTGAAAGGGCTCTATGGATAAGGGTGGTTAAGGAATTTAGTTTGAAATTGAATGCACAGGAGCTATAAAAATTAAGGCCCTGACCTGTAAAAGTAAGTTTTCTATAAATACTAACTTTGAAACCTTCAGGAGATCGGGAAACTTCAGTGTCTAGAAAGGGGAGTTTACTATTATTTTCTTTTCTAGGGTAAAGTTGATATTGTTGTGTAAACTATTTGCATAATCTAAAAGGAGTCTGCGTGGTGTGGGTGTTTGAAAAGGACAAAGGTGTCATCAACGTAGCGTTTGTAAAAAAGGGGTTTAAAATCAGAAGGACAGCTGTCCAGCAGCTGACCTTCAAGATGGCACATAAAGATATCGGCCATAGTGCAACTCAAAGGACTCCCCATACCAACACCATCCGTCTGTATATATACTTTATCATTAAAGACGAAAGCTGTGTCTTTCACAGCAAGTTCCAACAATTTTCTAAAATCTGATGAACTAAAATTATTAAAAGTAGAGTCAGGAGTGGGGAACAACCGATCAATAACTATTTGTATGGTCTCATTCACAGGGATGTTGGTGAATAGCGATTCAACGTCTAAACTAGCCATATACAAGTCAGAATCTTGCAGTATAATATTTTCTTTGAATTTTAAGGAGTTAGACAAGTTATTTGGATTCTTTGTAAGTGGTTCAAGCAAGGTGGCTAGGAATTTGGCTATTTTGTAATTGGGCGTGGTATATGATGATAGAATGGGTCTTAGGGGATATTAGATTTGTGGATTTTGGCAGTCCATACATGACTCCAAAACTGGACCCCCGTCACCAACAGGTCATTATATGTTAGCTGGTCAACAACACCCTGTCCTTCAAAGATCTTAAGAAACGATTGATTTTGTCTTCGTTTTTATAAATCAAGCGATAGTCTTTATCACCTATTAATTGGAATTTGGATGAGTCTTTAAGGATATCTTCCATTTTGTTTATGTACTCAGGTTTGTTCATTAAGACAGCCCCTTTTCCCTTATCTGGTTTCATTATGACGAGAGAGGTATTCTTTTTAAGTGTATTAAGTATTTCCCAATCATCTCTTTTAAAATAAGGTGTCCACTGTGGTTTGGCCCTTCTGTACTGGTCGTGAGCAAACATGGATAAATCTGTTTGAAATTTATCGTTGTTTTGATTTAGGGATAAACACTTTAGCTTAGTGAAGAGTATTTCAAAAGAACTATAAAAGTCGTAAAAGGATGGTTTATAATTTGGTAAGCAAAAATCGAGACCCAGGGACAGAAGGAACTTTTCCCTTTTTGAGAGCTTATAATCAGAATAATTAAAAACAACCTTGTTATCTTTGTTAAAAGTGGGTATGCTTATGCCTAGGTTCATTAACTTATTTTCATGGGTTCTCTGGACCTTATCTATATAGCAGTTAATCTCTTTGGTAATTAAGTTATTAAAAATAAACAAGTCTATTATAGTAAGCATAGAAGAGACTTTAGGATACAATTTCTGGACAACTGAGAAATGTTGCAAAACCAGCTTTTCTTTTGTTGCAATTTCCCTGTTTAAAATTTCAAGAACTGCTTCCCTATAAAACCGTGTATTATATAAAGATTCTTTGTACAATTTAAATTTTACAAAATTAGGAACAACGTTATTCATTCGGGAATACTGCAGAAATTCTAGGTCTAATTTGGCCTTCCACCACTTTTTCAAAAATTTCTCCAATTTGCGACATTTGGTAAGGGTGAATCCATCATATCTTGCTGTGATAAGTTGAGGAAAATGTTGAAAACCTCTGGACCTAATTCGAAACAGGAAAAGTAAAGCCAATAGCCAGGCGAACATCTTGGGAGAAAACGAGTAGAGCTTCGAAGTTCAATAGGATATTCTTATTTCAGGGGAGGCTAAGCCAAACAGTCTTATGGTAGGATGTATGGATGAGAAGAACAGTCAGCTCATCATTGACAAATTTATTAATAGCTGCGCTTCGGGATCACCCATATCCCATCTTTTCTGGCTAAAAGATACAAAAAAACACTAATTAAAACTTAAAAACGGAGTTTACAAAATTAAAATGCTTTAAAGACTGAAAATGACAATGACAAAATAAGGAATAGAATACCTTCTGTAGTAAAGTCCAGAGGATGAAAGTTTGATGAGAGTAAACAAAGTTAGGAAGTAAACAGGAATAGGGGAGGGTACTAGGCTATGTATAAGGGGTTGAAGTTAAATGATTATTGAGCGATGGAACAATTTTCTTGATAACCAAGGATTCCAAAATATTAAGGAGGTGTTCCTTCTGCGTTGTGGTCACTATTTCAAAGTTTTTATAATTTATTGGGTTTTTACAAATTAATGAGTGATTCCTAATGTTGGACATTTCAGGTTTTGCTAGCCTAAGACCAGTACGATAGCTTAATCCACTGTGGCAATCTGCCCTCACTTTGAGCAACCGGCGCGTACTTCCGACATAAATCTGTTGCGGACTGCAACAGCAAGTATACTTGTACACCACGCCCGACTGCATCAATGGAGGGAGTCGCTCCTTGTGTCTAAAAAGGCTACCAAGACTTTTGGGGTTCTTCAAAATTATGTTGACCTTGACAGCTGGGAAGTGTTTGGTTATAATCTGCTTCAGATGTCGTAAAAATCATCACCATGTACAAAAGGAAAGGAAAAGTAGTATTCTAATTTGGGAACATCGAAAGAAGGAGAGGGAGGGCTAAAATAGTTATTTAAAATGTGCTTTATTTTATGTTGGAATAAAGTCAAGGGAAAACAATTTTGTTGAAAATATTTTTGTAAAAATTTCGTTATGGAAGGAGGACCAATCAGAAGAAAGTGAAAGGGCTCTATGGATAAGGGTGGTTAAGAATTTAGTTTGAAATTGAATGCACAGGAGCTATAAAAATTAAGGCCCTGACCTGTAAAAGTAAGTTTTCTATAAATACTAACTTTGAAACCTTCAGGAGATCGGGAAACTTCAGTGTCTAGAAAGGGGAGTTTACTATTATTTTCTTTTTCTAGGGTAAAGTTGATATTGTTGTGTAAACTATTTGCATAATCTAAAAAGGAGTCTGCGTGGTGTGGGTGTTTGAAAAGGACAAAGGTGTCATCAACGTAGCGTTTGTAAAAAAGGGGTTTAAAATCAGAAGGACAGCTGTCCAGCAGCTGACCTTCAAGATGGCACATAAAGATATCGGCCATAGTGCAACTCAAAGGACTCCCCATACCAACACCATCCGTCTGTATATATACTTTATCATTAAAGACGAAAAGCTGTGTCTTTCACAGCAAGTTCCAACAATTTTCTAAAATCTGATGAACTAAAATTATTAAAAGTAGAGTCAGGAGTGGGGAACAACCGATCAATAACTATTTGTATGGTCTCATTCACAGGGATGTTGGTGAATAGCGATTCAACGTCTAAACTAGCCATATACAAGTCAGAATCTTGCAGTATAATATTTTCTTTGAATTTTAAGGAGTTAGACAAGTTATTTGGATTCTTTGTAAGTGGTTCAAGCAAGGTGGCTAGAATTTGGCTATTTTGTAATTGGGCGTGGTATATGATGATAGAATGGGTCTTAGGGGATATTAGATTTGTGGATTTTGGCAGTCCATACACGACTCAAAACTGGACCCCGTCACCAACAGGTCATTATATGTTAGCTGGTCAACAACACCCCTGTCCTTCAAAGATCTTAAGAAACGATTGATTTTGTCTTCGTTTTTATAAATCAAGCGATAGTCTTTATCACCTATTAATTGGAATTTGGATGAGTCTTTAAGGATATCTTCCATTTTGTTTATGTACTCAGGTTTGTTCATTAAGACAGCCCCTTTCCCCAGCTAACATATAATGACCTGTTGGTGACGGGGTCCAGTTTTGGAGTCATGTATGGACTGCCAAAAATCCACAAATCTAATATCCCCCTAAGACCCATTCTATCATCATATACCACGCCCAATTACAAAATAGCCAAATTCCTAGCCACCTTGCTTGAACCACTTACAAAGAATCCAAATAACTTGTCTAACTCCTTAAAATTCAAAGAAAATATTATACTGCAAGATTCTGACTTGTATATGGCTAGTTTAGACGTTGAATCGCTATTCACCAACATCCCTGTGAATGAGACCATACAAATAGTTATTGATCGGTTGTTCCCCACTCCTGACTCTACTTTTAATAATTTTAGTTCATCAGATTTTAGAAAATTGTTGGAACTTGCTGTGAAAGACACAGCTTTCGTCTTTAATGATAAAGTATATATACAGACGGATGGTGTTGGTATGGGGAGTCCTTTGAGTTGCACTATGGCCGATATCTTTATGTGCCATCTTGAAGGTCAGCTGCTGGACAGCTGTCCTTCTGATTTTAAACCCCTTTTTTACAAACGCTACGTTGATGACACCTTTGTCCTTTTCAAACACCCACACCACGCAGACTCCTTTTTAGATTATGCAAATAGTTTACACAACAATATCAACTTTACCCTAGAAAAAGAAAATAATAGTAAACTCCCCTTTCTAGACACTGAAGTTTCCCGATCTCCTGAAGGTTTCAAAGTTAGTATTTATAGAAAACTTACTTTTACAGGTCAGGGCCTTAATTTTTATAGCTCCTGTGCATTCAATTTCAAACTAAATTCCTTAACCACCCTTATCCATAGAGCCCTTTCACTTTCTTCTGATTGGTCCTCCTTCCATAACGAAATTTCCTTTTTACAAAAATATTTTCAACAAAATTGTTTTCCCTTGACTTTATTCCAACATAAAATAAAGCACATTTTAAATAACTATTTTAGCCCTCCCTCTCCTTCTTTCGATGTTCCCAAATTAGAATACTACTTTTCCTTTCCTTTTGTACATGGTGATGATTTTTTACGACATCTGAAGCAGATTATAACCAAACACTTCCCAGCCGTCAAGGTCAACATAATTTTGAAGAACCTCGAAAGTCTTGGTAGCCATTTTAGACACAAGTAGCGACTCCTCCATTGATGCTGTCGGGCGTGATGTACAAGTATAATTGCTGTTGCAGTCCGCAACAGATTTATGTCGGAAGTACATGTCGGTTTCTCAAAGTGAGGGCAGATTGCCACATTGGATTCAGCTACCGTACTGGTCTTAGACTGGCAAAACCTGGAATGTCCAACATTAGAAATCATTCATTAATTTGTAAAAACCCAATAAACTAGAAAAACTTTGAAATAGTGACCACGACGAAGAAGGAACACCTCCTTAATATTTTAGAATCCTTGGTTATCAAGAAAAGTGTTCCGCCGCTCAATAATCATTTAACTTCAACCCCCTTATACATAGCCTAGTACCCCTCCCCTATTCCTGTTTACTTCTAACTTTGTTTACTCTCATCAAACTTTCATCCTCTGGACTTTACTACAGAAGGTATTCTATTCCTTATTTTGTCATTGTCATTTTCAGTCTTTAAAGCATTTTAATTTTGTAAACTCTGTTTTAAGTTTTAATTAGTGTTTTTTGTATCTTTTTAGCCAGAAAAAGATGGGATATGGGTGATCCCGAAGCGCAGCTATTAATAAATTTGTCAATGATGAGCTGACTGTTCTTCCTATCCATACATCCGACTATAAGATTGTTTGGTTTAGCCTACCCTGAAATAAGAATATCCTATTGAACTTCGAAGCTCTACTCGTTTTCTCCCAAGATGTTCGCCTGGCTATTGGCTTTACTTTTCCTGTTTCGAATTAGGTCCAGAGGTTTTCAACATTTTTCTCAACTCATCACAGCAAGATATGATGGATTCACCCTTACCAAATGTCGCAAATTGGAGAAATTTTTGAAAAAAGTGGTGGAAGGCCAAATTAGACCTAGAATTTCTGCAGTATTCCCGAATGAATAACGTTGTTCCTAATTTTGTAAAATTTAAATTGTACAAAGAATCTTTTTATAATACACGGTTTTATAGGAAGCAGTTCTTGAAATTTTAAACAGGAAATTGCAACAAAGAAAAGCTGGTTTTGCAACATTTCTCAGTTGTCCAGAAATTGTATCCTAAAGTCTCTTCTATGCTTACTATAATAGACTTGTTTATTTTTAATAACTTAATTACCAAAGAGATTAACTGCTATATAGATAAGGTCCAGAGAACCCATGAAAATAAGTTAATGAACCTAGGCATAAGCATACCCACTTTTAACAAAGATAACAAGGTTGTTTTTAATTATTCTGATTATAAGCTCTCAAAAAGGGAAAAGTTCCTTCTGTCCCTGGGTCTCGATTTTTGCTTACCAAATTATAAACCATCCTTTTACGACTTTTATAGTTCTTTTGAAATACTCTTCACTAAGCTAAAGTGTTTATCCCTAAATCAAAACAACGATAAATTTCAAACAGATTTATCCATGTTTGCTCACGACCAGTACAGAAGGGCCAAACCACAGTGGACACCTTATTTTAAAAGAGATGATTGGGAAATACTTAATACACTTAAAAAGAATACCTCTCTCGTCATAATGAAACCAGATAAGGGAAAAGGGGCTGTCTTAATGAACAAACCTGAGTACATAAACAAAATGGAAGATATCCTTAAAGACTCATCCAAATTCCAATTAATAGGTGATAAAGACTATCGCTTGATTTATAAAAACGAAGACAAAATCAATCGTTTCTTAAGATCTTTGAAGGACAGGGGTGTTGTTGACCAGCTAACATATAATGACCTGTTGGTGACGGGGTCCAGTTTTGGAGTCGTGTATGGACTGCCAAAAATCCACAAATCTAATATCCCCCTAAGACCCATTCTATCATCATATACCACGCCCAATTACAAAATAGCCAAATTCCTAGCCACCTTGCTTGAACCACTTACAAAGAATCCAAATAACTTGTCTAACTCCTTAAAATTCAAAGAAAATATTATACTGCAAGATTCTGACTTGTATATGGCTAGTTTAGACGTTGAATCGCTATTCACCAACATCCCTGTGAATGAGACCATACAAATAGTTATTGATCGGTTGTTCCCCACTCCTGACTCTACTTTTAATAATTTTAGTTCATCAGATTTTAGAAAATTGTTGGAACTTGCTGTGAAAGACACAGCTTTCGTCTTTAATGATAAAGTATATATACAGACGGATGGTGTTGGTATGGGGAGTCCTTTGAGTTGCACTATGGCCGATATCTTTATAAAGCCATCTTGAAGGTCAGCTGCTGGACAGCTGTCCTTCTGATTTTAAACCCCTTTTTTTACAAACGCTACGTTGATGACACCTTTGTCCTTTTCAAACACCCACACCACGCAGACTCCTTTTAGATTATGCAAATAGTTTACACAACAATATCAACTTTACCCTAGAAAAAGAAAATAATAGTAAACTCCCCTTTCTAGACACTGAAGTTTCCCGATCTCCTGAAGGTTTCAAAGTTAGTATTTATAGAAAACTTACTTTTACAGGTCAGGGCCTTAATTTTTATAGCTCCTGTGCATTCAATTTCAAACTAAATTCCTTAACCACCCTTATCCATAGAGCCCTTTTCACTTTCTTCTGATTGGTCCTCCTTCCATAACGAAATTTCCTTTTTAAAAAAATATTTTCAACAAAATTGTTTTCCTTGACTTTATTCCAACATAAAATAAAGCACATTTTAAATAACTATTTTAGCCCTCCCTCTCCTTCTTTCGATGTTCCCAAATTAGAATACTACTTTTCCTTTCCTTTTGTACATGGTGATGATTTTTACGACATCTGAAGCAGATTATAACCAAACACTTCCCAGCTGTCAAGGTCAACATAATTTTGAAGAACCCCAAAAGTCTTGGTAGCCTTTTTAGACACAAGGAGCGACTCCCTCCATTGATGCAGTCGGGCGTGGTGTACAAGTATACTTGCTGTTGCAGTCCGCAACAGATTTATGTCGGAAGTACGCGCCGGTTGCTCAAAGTGAGGGCAGATTGCCACAGTGGATTAAGCTATCGTACTGGTCTTAGGCTAGCAAAACCTGAAATGTCCAACATTAGGAATCACTCATTAATTTGTAAAAACCCAATAAATTATAAAAACTTTGAAATAGTGACCACAACGCAGAAGGAACACCTCCTTAATATTTTGGAATCCTTGGTTATCAAGAAAATTGTTCCATCGCTCAATAATCATTTAACTTCAACCCCTTATACATAGCCTAGTACCCTCCCCTATTCCTGTTTACTTCCTAACTTTGTTTACTCTCATCAAACTTTCATCCTCTGGACTTTACTACAGAAGGTATTCTATTCCTTATTTTGTCATTGTCATTTTCAGTCTTTAAAGCATTTTAATTTTGTAAACTCTGTTTTAAGTTTTAATTAGTGTTTTTTGTATCTTTTTAGCCAGAAAAGATGGGATATGGGTGATCCCGAAGCGCAGCATTTAATAAATTTGTCAATGATGAGCTGACTGTTCTTCCTATCCATACATCCGACTATAAGACTGTTTGGTTTAGCCTCCTGAAATAAGAATATATATATATATATATATATATATATATATATATATATATATATATATATATATATAATCATCAATGAAGGGCAGAGGACACACATATATACAAGCTGACTTTATTCCAACTTTTCGTAATTATCAAATTAAGTACATCATCAGGGCTGTTAAAAAATAAAAAAATCAAATTCTTTGTAAATTCGTAAAAGCTAAAAATAAAAGCTGAAAATTATTCATACAAAAATTTCAGAAATGTACACAAACATTAAAATAAAATAAAAATTTTTAAAAATCATTACATTAAAATGAAGGTAACAGAATATACAGTAAACTAAATTTGAAAACTATCCGTGAAAGGGGTTACAGAACAAAAGATTAAGGACCGACCTAGAGGAGTGACAGCTTTAAACTAAAAGTAAACAAATAGAAACAACACAAGTCAGGATAAATATAGAGGAGAGGAGGACGTATGTGTGTTTAACGACGGAACAAGTTGTTTGATAAAAAGTGATTCCAGAATAACAAGGTCTTAAGGGTTGGTGGTATGACCTAAAATGTAGAAGTCTTTATTATCAATGTGTATTTTACAAATTTTTGAATGATTTCTGATATCGGAATGTTCCGGGTTTGAAATTCTTCTACCTGTACGGAAGCTTACGCCACGATGGGAATCGATACGCACCTTAAGAAGTCTACTGGTGGATCCCACATAGGTCCCTGTTTGACATTCAGGGCAAGTATATTTATAAATGATACCAGATGGCATATAAGGTGATAACCGATCTTTGGTTTTAAAGAGTGAACCAATGGTGAAAGGGTTCTTAGGGATTAAAGTAACATCAATGGCATAAAAATGATCCTGAATAATTTGAGTGAACTTTTTGTGAAACTTGAGGTCATGAGTAAATGGAAAGCTTGCGTAAAATTTCATTTTTTGGACTGTTAAAACTGCTGGTTTTGTAATGAAATGTCTGTTGAGTAGTTTATGTAATTTCCTATACACCAGCTTTGCAGGGAAACACTTATTATTAAAAAAGTCAATTATAAAAGAAATTTCCTTATGAAAAAAGCTCCAGTTCGACGTAAGGACGAGTGCCCTGTGGAGAAGGGTAGAAACAGAGTTGGATTTAAAATTATCGAAGCAAGAGCTATAAAAGTTGGTACCAAGTCCAGTAAAACTTTTTAGGAATACATGTTTCATTGTTTTATTGTTCTTAAATGCGACATTTTTTAACACTAAAATTCTTAAGAACATGGAGGATATCTTTCATATTATTATTATTATTATTATTATTATTATAAGGCAGTACAAGCAAATTTTTTGTGTTATAAGGTTCTTTTTGTTTTTGATACATAATCTTTTTTGCCGTTTCTAATACATTCTTCAATACACTGTCTGGATATTTCAATTTCTTGCGTGTATTCCTAATCTTACCTATTTCCCGATCAATATATTCAGGGCTACATACACGTAATGCTCTTTAAAGCATGAATGAAAACACTGATTTCCTAACTTTATTGCTTTGTCCGGAATAGAAATGCTCATAGGAAGAAATATTAGTAGGTTTTCTATACACACTATATTTAAATCCATTACTATTTCTTCGTATGAGGACACCCAGAAACGGCAAGCACTCATCATTTTCCATTTCCATAGTGAATTTAATTGATTATACTAATTGATTTAACTTGGCTAAAAAGTTAATTACATCTTCGTTCCCTGACCATACACAAATTATGTCGTCAACATACCTAAACCATGTTACATTGCATAGAATCATGTTGTTTATTATTTTCTTTTAAAAAAATTCTATATATAAGTTACTAAACACTGCGGATAGAGAGTTTCCCATGCCGTACCGAAATTTTGTGAGTAAAATTTACCATTAAATTCAAATTTACATTCTGTCACACATAATTTGATCGGTTCAGTTAAAGTGCTTTTAGAAAACGGGATATCTAGCTGTGTATTCTCTAATAATTCCAGTAAAAACTCCATCAGATCATAAACTGGCACCTTCGTGAATAGTGATACTACATCAAAACTCACAAGCCTGGATTCACTATTCACAGTTTCGTTTTATTGTCGTGTTTACGTTTAAGTTTCCGATACACTTGACTCCTCATCTTTACATGACAATGTCCACCAAATTGGAGAGATTCCCTACGTGAATATAGTCATGTGAAGATGAGGAGCCAAGTGTATTGGAAACTTGAACGTAAACACGACAATAAAATAAACTGCTGACTGAAAGAAGCCCTTGGACCAACAACGCCAATCATGAATGTGTCGTCAATTTATCAGTCAAACATTTGGATAGAAATATGACTAGTTCCTTAGGCTACGGTTTAAATTTTACGTTATCAACTGGCGGAAGGAACAGTAAGGAAATTACTAAAGGACTGTGCAATTTGGAAAGAATATAGTGATTTAACTGGTGAAAAAGTGAACATAGTTAAGGGAGCGATTTATGGAAGTATGAAAAAATCAGACACCACAAACGTCCCCAGAAGATTTATGGTTGCTATCAATGAACCGAAAAAAGATGAGCATATGCACATGACAAAAGCAGACAAATCAGGGCTCTTGTAATTTTAAACTAAAGTGAATACATAGAAAAATAGTCTTTTGGGTGATGATAGCACAGACAAAGAATTTAATAAGAACCCGTTAGATAGACAATGTGAACAGTGGTTTCAATAGGAAACTGAAAAGCCTGTTAAAAGGTAACGAAAGCCTTATAAAGAAGGTGTGTGTGACCTCTCCATCACTACCGTATATGTATGGTACAATAAAAACCCACAAAACAAACTTTCCTACCACGCCAATTATCATCTCAGTTGGTTCCGCATCTTACAATCTAGCGAAGTACCTAGTGGATATCCTCAACCCATTGGTAGGTACTATCTCAAATGCTAATATCAAGAATAATGTGGACCTGATATATAAACTAAATAGTGTACAGATTAATAGTGAGTCCAGGCTTGTGAGTTTGATGTAGTATCACTGTTCACGAAGATGCCAATTGATGATCTGATGGAATTCTTATCGGAATTATTAGAGAACACACAGCTGGATATCCCATTTTCTAAAAGCACTTTAAATGAACTGATTAAATTAAGTGTGAAAGAATGCAAATTTGAATTTAATGGTAAATTTTACTAAAAAAAAAAAAATTTGGGTATGGTAATGGGAAACCCTCTATCCACAGTGTTAAGTAACTTATATATGGAATTTTTTGAAAAGAAAATATTAAGCAACATAATCCCACGCAATGTAATAAGATTTAGGTATGCTGACGACATCATTTGTGTATGGCCAGGGAACGAAGATGTAAACAACTTTTTAGCCAAGCTAAATCAATTAGTACAATCAATTAAATTCACTATGGAAATGGAAAATGATGAGTGCTTACCCTTTTTGGATGTCCTCACACGAAGAAGTAGTAATGGGTTTAAATATAGTATATATAGAAAACCTACTAATGTTTCTTCCTATGTGCATTTCTATTCCGGAAAAAGCAATAAGGTTAAGAAATCAGTGTTTTCACCTGTGTTTTTAAAAACATTACATGTATATAGCCCTGATTATATTGATCAGGAAATATATAAGTTTAGGAATACAGGCAAGAAATTGAAATATCCTGACAGTGTATTAAAGAATGCATTAGAAGCGGCAAAAAAGACCATGTATCAAAACCAAAAGGACCTTACAACGCCAAAATTTGCTTGTACTGCCTTATAATAATAATAATAATAATAATAATAATAATAATAATAATAATAATAATAATAATAATAATAATAATGAAAGATATCCGCCACGTTCTTAAGAATTTTAGTGTAAATGTCGCATTTAAGAACAATAAAACAATGAAACATGTACTTGTCAAGAACTCTCCCGACAATTCTAAAGGGTTTGTATGTAAAATTCCATGTAAGTCTTGTGACAACTTTTATATAGGCCAAACGGGTAAAGCACTGGAAAAGAGAATAGAACAACGTAAAAAACGTGTGAAATATGCACAGGGGAACAGTGGTATTTTTGTACATGTTAGTGAGTACAATCATGCTATCAACTGGGAAGGGGCAAAAAGGATTGTATATTCTAATAATGCACTGGAAAGGAATATCATTGATTCTAGCTTTATAAAAGAAAGTTACAGCCATAATATTAATATTAGCCAAGGATGTATAAACTTGGTCCTGTAATATCAAAAGAATTTTGTAAATTGTTTAAATTTTAAGGTAGGCAGTAGAGATGTATGGAAATAAGATTATCATATTTGCAAACACAGTACAGGGGCAGCAGTGCTAATGAGTTTTCCAACCTCGCCTCCCTGACACCTGTCAGGTGTGGATCTGTAGTCTCCTATGGTCGTACGTTTATCAGTATTGTCCCCTGAGAGTATATTGTGATTTTTAGCCAAATGAGTTTTGAAGGCCACTCCTATCTTGACACCTGCCTGTAGGTGGATCTATAGTCACAAACGGTTGTGTTTCTGTAGTATATATATATAGTTGTGACTTTTAAAACTAAGTGTCCGTCCTTTGTCAAGGCCTAGGAAATAAAGTCGAAACCAGTCAGGACCTACACCCTGTCTGTTATTTTTCACCTGTGGTAATGTGTGATATATATATATATATATATATATATATATATATATATATATATATATATATATATATATACATACACACACACACACACACACACACATATATATATATATATATATATATATATATATATATATATAGTATTAGCTGACCAACCCAGCACTGCCTGGGAAAACTCTGAAGAACTCAGCAAAATTTTCCTGCCCCTCTTTGTACTGACTGCCCCCTTTATCCAGGAATTACTGTGCTGACTGCCCCTTTTATCCAAGTATTACAGTGCTGCCTGTCCCATTTAGCCAGGTATGACTGTGGTGACTGTCCCTTTTATCCAGAAATTATTGTACTAACTATCCCTTTATCCAAATATTACTTTGCTGACTGTCCCATTTATCTAGATATTACTGAGGTGACTGTCCCATTTATCCAGGTATTACTGTGTTGAGTGTCCCTTTTATACAGGTATAACTGTACTGACTGTCCCAATTATCCAGGTATTATTAGGCAGACTATCCCTTTTACCCAGGTATTAGTATATTGACTATCCCATTTATCCAGTTATTACTGTGGTGACTATACCATTTATCCAGATGTTACTGTGATCACTGTCCCTTTCATCCAGGTGCTTACTCTGCTGACTTTCCCATTTATCCAGGTATTACAGTGGTGACTGTCCCCGTTACCCATGTATTACTGTCCTATTTATCCAACTATTACTGTTCTGTTTGTCCCTTTTATCCAAGTATTACTGTACTGACTGTCCCTTTTATCCAGGTATTACTGTCGTGACTGTCCATTTTATCCAAATATTGCTGTGCTGACTGTCCCATTCATCTAGGTATTACTGTGCTGACTGTCCCTTTTATCAGGGTTTTATGACTTTGGTGCCTGTTCCATTTATCCAGGTATTACTGTGCTGACTGTCCCTTTTACCCAGGTATTACTGTGTTGACTATTCCTTTTATCCAGACATTATTGTGGTGACTGTCCCTTTTATCCAGGTATTACCGTGGTAACTGTCTCATTTATCCAAGTATTACTGTTCTGTCTGTCCCTTTTATCCAGGTATATCTGTGCTGCCTGTCCCTTTTATCCAGGTATTACTGTGGTGACTGTATATTTTATCCAGGTATTACTGTACTGCCTGTCCCTTTAATCAGGATTACTATGTACATTTTATCCAGGTATTACTGTGATGACTGTCCCTTTTATCCAGGTATTACTGTGCACATTTTATTCAGGGATTACTGTGATGACTATTTTATCCAGACATTACTGTGGTGACTGTCCCATTAACCCCCCACTAAACCTAAAGACACCCTCCCAAACTTAGCTAAAATACCACCACTAAACCTAAACACACCCCCATTAAACCTAAATGCACACCCCCTAAAACTAAACACACCCTCTGCTAAACCTAAGAACATCCCCACTAAACCTAAACACACCCCACTCAACCTAAACACAAACTTTGATACAAAATTATTAATCACAGGAAATATAAGCATTTTCAATAATATATTTCTAGGGTATCGAGTACATGGAATTTACCACATAAGTTACAACGGTAAGGGGTGAAGGAGGATAGGGGAAGGGGAAGTTATGGATTTGAAACCTACCATATTATATAAGTTGGGTCAAATGATGGCCACGTGCCAAATTTTGTCAAGATAGGTCAATCACTTACCACATAAGTTACAAACGGAAGGGGGATGGGGTATGGGTTTGAAACCTACCTTATTATCTTAGTTGGGTCAAATGGTGGCCAAGTACAAATTTTAGTCTAGATTTGTCAAGTGGTTACTATATAAATTACAAAGGGAAGGGGGAAGGGGATAGAGAGGGGAAGGGGAAGGGGGTACAGGCTTGAAAACTACCCTATTATCTAAGTTGGGTCAAATGGTGGCCACGTGCCAAATTTTGTCTAGATCGGTCAAGTGGTTACCACATAAGTTACAAAGGGAAGGGGGAAGGGGGATGGTGAAGGGGAAGGGGGTACAGGTTTGAAACCTACCTTATTATCTTAGTTGAGTCAAATGTTGGCCACGTGCCAAATTTTATCTAGATTGGTCAAGCAGTTTCCACATAAGTTACTAAGGGAAGGGGGAAGGAGGTACAGGTTTGAAAACTACCATTATCTATGTGTGGTCAAATGATGGCCACATGCCAAATTTTGTCTAGATCGGCCAAGGGGTTACCACATAAGTTACAAAAGGAAGGGGGAAGGGGGATGGGTGAAGGGGGTATGGGTTTGAAACCTACCCTGCTAGCCTATCCAAGTTGGGTCAAATGATGGCCACATGCCAAATTTTGTCTAGATCAGTCAAGTGATTACTGCATGAGTTACAAAAGGAAGGGGGAAGGGAATGGGGATGGGGAGGGGGAAGGGGAAGGGGAAGGGGGTACAGGTTTGAAACCTACCCCGTTATCTAAGTTGGGTCAAATGATGGCCATGAGCAAATTTTTGTCTAGATTGGTCAAGTGGTTCAGATTTCTATAGAGCACAAACATACAAATATACAAACATTCACTTTTATATATATAATAATCTTCTTTCTCTGCATCTTTTCCTACTTCTATGTGGGGTCAATGTTTCTGGCAGCTTTCCTCCACCTGGCTTAGTCAAACACTTCGTCCTCTGACATTTGTTTGCCTCTCACGTCTTCTCTAACTACATCCATCCACCTTCGCTTCAGTTTTCCTCTTGCTCTCCCATCAGGCACCTCCATCTGCATCACTCTCCTCCCTACATATGTCTCATCCCTTCTCATCACATGGCCATACCACTGCAGTCTTCTTTCCTGGGTCTTCTTTGATAGTTCTACATCTTTAGTAGTTCCTCTTATAATTTCATTTTTTATCCTGCCCATTTTTGTTACCCCACACATCCACCTGAGCATTTTCATCTCTACCATATTCAATTTCTTCCATTGCACTCTCTTTACCGGCCATGTTTCAGCTCCATACATCAAAGCTGGTCTCACTACTGTCTTATACACTCTTTCTTTAACCTTTATAACCTTTATGTTGATTCTGCGGTCGCACATGACACTGACACCTTTCTCCAATTTTTTCCATCCAGCCTGCACTCTGTGTTATTTCTCCTTCCAAATTTCCATCTTCAGCCACTGTTGAACCAAGTTACCTAATTTTTTCTACTCCGTTCAACCTTGTCCCTTCCATACTAATCTCGGAGTCTTGATCTTCATTAAAACCTAGGTATTCAGTCTTCTTCCTACTGATCTTTAATCCCCTGTCTTCCAGTACCTTCCTCCATTGCTCTTGTTTTGACTCTGCTAACCCTCTGTTGGTGCTGCATAACACGATGTCATCAATAAACAACATGCACCAGGGGGATTGATCTCTTATTCCTTGAGATGGCACATCCATTATCAGGTCAAAAAGATACCTGATATAAGCCAACTCTTACTGGTATCCATTCAGTTAACACAACACTGCTTCTAACCTGCATTTTTGCTCCTTCATACGGCGCTAGGAATATTGCCACTGGGAAAATTGCCACTGGGTAAATTGCCACCGGGAATATTGCCACTGGGAAAATTGCCCACCTAGGAATATTGCTACCCGGAATATTGCCACTATGAAAATAATTTCTTCTTACTTATGAAAAATTAGATGATATGATCTATACAGACAGACGCTACAACCTTATTTACTTATGTCCCAAACTTTTATTATCTATTTGTCACTCAAGATTTCCCTTTTTATTACGGTTTTGAAAACTGTTTACCTCTTAAAGTTGTTAGATAGTTTTTCCAACAACCGTTATTCCGGAAATTGCTAATTACCAATTTAGATAACAACTGACTTTTTGTATAGGTTAAATGAGTTGACAACGTTCGAATATTCAACTAACAATTTAGTATTTCTGCTAACTTCAGCCCATAATGGTGTCCATCACTAAGAGTGAACGTGGAAATAATATGCTTGTTGATGAGCAACAGTTTATGTATCATAAACATGGGACAAACAAGGACAATACAGTCATATACTGGGTGTGTAGCCAACGGAAAAAGAGACACTGCAAGGCTAGACTGCATACAAAAACGTCGGCCGAAGACTTTGAAGTTTTGAATCATGTAAACGAACACACGCACTCATCAACGAAAGATCAAGTAGATGCTAAAGTTGCACATGAAATTTTAAAAGAAAAAGTGAAAACGTCTCACCAATCAAGTCGTGTCCTGGTATCTCAAGCTACAGCGTCTCTCGATGAAGCTGTTGTATCTCAAATGCCTAATACAAGTAACATAAGCAGAAATATCAGGAAGTGGAGACAAAACCTTTCAAATTTTCCTTCCGTACCAAGTGGAAGGACAGGGTATGCAATACCACTAGAATTTACAATCATAGACGGCGGGAAAACATTCCTTCAATATGATTCAGGTATTGACGATCAGGATCGCATATTGATATTTGCATCTGATGCTGGGCTACAAGATTTGAAATACTTTAAGAACTGGGCAATTGACGGTACATTTAAAGTTGCTCCGGAATTTTATTATCAATTGTTAACCATTCATGTGCAGCAAGGTAAATTGAGCATCCCGCGTGTCTTTGCTCTTTTACCTAACAAGACAGAACTAACATATAGAAGACTCTATGAAAAAGTGAGTGAGCTTTTAAGTAGTGAAGAGCCCGAAAATATAACAATTGATTTTGAAAGGGCCTGTTTCAATGGAATAATGGCTGTTTTCCCTAATGTTTCCCTTAATGGGTGTTTCTTCCATTTATCACAATCACTGTATAGAAAAATAGTTGAACTGGGTTTTAAACAAGAATACCACAACAACAACGAATTTTCTTTAAAAATGCGACATTTTTCAGCCCTAGCTTTTGTGCCAAGCCAAGATGTTATTTGGGTTTTCGAAGAACTATCGGACGATGATGCGATACCACAGGAATTTCTTGCCTATTCTGAATCAACATACATAGGAATTGAGAGAGGGACACGGAATAACAGACGAAGAGCTACCTACGTTTCCGATCTGTTTCTGGAATGTCTATAGCCGTGTTGTAAATTCTTTACCACGAACAAATAACAACGCGGAGGCATTTCATAATGCGCTTAATAAATCAGTTAGTAACGCCCACCCCAGTATCTGGAGACTAATTGACGCACTCAAAGATGAGGAATGCTTAGCAAAAGCTAAGAGAATTCATTTTGAGCGCGGGGATTCACTTCCAGACAAGAAAAAGTATAAAGATTTAAATGCCAGAATAAAGAACATCGTCTTAAACTACAGCATTTATGATGATAAAATAAGTTATCTACGTTCTATTGCTTATAACATGCATGTTTTTTAATAAACCAATTTTGTTCTCTCTTATGTATTCTTTATGATCTAAATTTTCAAAATACTTGTTGTTATAAAATCGCGTTCTTATTTTGTTTTTCTTTTTCCTCTATATTTTTTCAAGTCACTTTTATTAATGAAATATCTCTAGCAATATTAACAGGTAAACAGTTTTTAAAACTAAAATAAAAGAAAAAAAATTTTAGTTTATAAACTTTTTGTAAAAGTCTCTTTTATAAGTAAATAAAAATCATAGTGGCAATATTCCGGGTAGCAATATTCCTAGGTGGGCAATTTTCCCAGTGGCAATATTCCCGGTGGCAGTTTACCCAGTGGCAATTTTCCCAGTGGCAATTGTCCGCGCACGCCTTCATACATATCTTGGACCAACCTCACATACTTCTCTGGTGTTCCCCTTACTCACATAGACCTCCAGACCTCTTGGAGTGGGACTCTATTATATGCATTTTCCAGATCTATGAATACTATGTGCAGTCCTTTCTGCCTTTCCAGGTGTTTTTCCATCATCTGTCAGAGGGCAAACACTGCACCTGTCGTTCCTCTTCCTGGCATGAACCCAAACTGTTCTTCACCTACAAATGTTTCTTCTCTAATTCTTTGATCCATTATTCTTTCCCAGATCTTCATGGTGTGAGACATTAGCTTTATTCCCCTGTAGTTTGAATAATAAAGCTTTCTCTCCATTCTTTTGGTATCTTTTCCTGACTGTTTATTTTCTTTGTTAGGTCCCACAGCATGTCTATCCCTTCTTTTCCCAGGCTCTTCCACACCTCTGCAGGAATTCCATTTCGTCCTGTTACTTTACCATTTTTCATCTTCTTTAGTGCCTTCTTTACTTCCTTCCTGTTAATAGTATGTGTAATACCAAGGTTCTGGAATCCATCTTCAAAGAATTTTCTAGGTTTTCCTCATTTAACAGGTGTTCATAATATTCTTTCCGCCTCTTCTTTTTCTTATCCTCATTGCATAAAACTACTCTATTCCCATCCTTAACCTGTTTTATATGGGAGTAATCTTTGGTGTTCTTGTCCCTCGACTTTTAAATTCTGTATATTTTTCTCTCCCCCTCAGGTGTTTCCAGCTCTTCATACAAGTCATCTAATGCTCTTGCCTTTTCTTGTGCAACTGCCTTCTTTACTTGTTTCTTATGTCTTATCATCTTGCTGTCCATACTTTCCCAAATCTTTTTTGCATCTTTTTTGGCTTTCACCACCTCTTTCACTTCATCATTCCACCACCAGGTTTGCTTATCATCAGGAGGTTCTTTCCAGATGTCTTTCCCAACACCTCCCACCCAATCTCTTTATCATCATACTGTTGTGATTCCACCATTCTTACACTCCCTCTAGCAATCTAACTTCCCTCAATACTCTCCTCAATACTCTCGCTTCCTCCTCTTGTGTCAGCTTCCACCACTTGACTGTTGATGGGACACGTGCAGGCCTACCTTTTACTGTGTTCCTTATTTCCAAGTCCATTACCACCACCCTGTCCTGTGCTGCGATACACTCTCCATTTAAAATTTTACAATTTCTCACCTCTCTCAGATGTGATCTTCAGCGCATAAGGAAGTCAATTCGACTTTCTCTTACTCCACTCTTGTATGTGATGTACTGATTTTCTTTCTTTTCAAACCAGGTGTTGACAGTAGCCAAATCAAATGACACTGCACAGTCCACAAGTCTCTCTCCCTCGTTATTTCTCTCTCCAACTCCCCAGCCACCATGCACCCTGTCAATACCCTCTCTGGTCCTTCCTACATGTTCATTCATGTCACCACCAACGATTAATCTCTCTTCTGCTGGTATTTCACTCAACTGTCGGTCCATTTTCTCACAAAATGCCACTTTCTTAACTTCATCACATCCTGCTTGAGGGGCATAAGCACTCACGATGTTGACTATTTTATCATCTAGGCACAGTTTCACAACCATTGCTTTGTCACTTGTCCTCTCCATGCTTATTATGCTGTCTTTTAAGCTTTTTGATAGAGTTATTCACACTCCACTTCTTCCTTCCTTATTTGTTCCACTATATAGCAATTTATATCCACATCCCACCTTTCTTGCTTTATTTCCCGCCCCCCCTCACCCCATCTAGTCTCCCACACACACAAATTTCTTATCCTTCTCTCCATCAGATCCACTATCTCTCTTCACTTTCCAGTCATCGTCCCCAAGTTCAAAGTTCCAACTCTCAAAACTAGCACCATCTTCCTTCTCCTCAATCTTTTTCTCATTTTTTGGACTTGCTTCTTTAACCACTGGCAGCCACTACCCAGTAGCCCTTGTCCATTTATCACAGAGGCAGGTGAGGTCCTTGCGCACTGCCTACGGAGGATGCCTTAGCACTATCTGAATTCTGATGAAAGTAAACTGTCATACTTGGTTTTGGCTGGATTTTATGCCGGATGCCCTTTCTGACGCCTACCCTCCCCATTTATCCAGGCTTGGGACCGGCACTGAGTTGGACTGGCTTGCCCGCCCTCCCCAGTGGCTGGGTTATATATATATATATATATATATATATATATATATATATATATATATATATATATATATATATATATATATATATATATATATATATATATATATATATATATATTGTATATATATATTATATATATATATATATATATATTATATATATATATATATATATATATATATATATATATATATATATATATATATATATATATATATATATATATATATATATACACAACTTAATGATGAATAATATTGTCATGACCAAGAAGAACATTCTTTATTATACGAGCTTTCGAGGTATGAAACCTCATCATCAGTATGAAAAAAACCGACAAGGATGAGAATCTATGAAATTACAATTTCTTTCATCGAGATATGGTCTTCCCCCTAAATTATTTTTCTGAAAACTCATATCCCATTTTTCTATTTTACAAAGTTCCGAAAAATTTTTTAAATTAAAAGTTTTGTCCCAGACCGGTGTACAGTACTAGTAAAGATGTAAAGTACATTAAATTGCCTTACCTTGGTCCGAAAAAAGTTACAAGAAATACTTGATCATTGTTTCCCTCAAATCAGTTTCCGGTTTGTGTTCAATAGCCCTTTTACTGTAAGATCACTTTTGAGGGAGAGGCCTACTCTGCCTGTGGATCGCTCAGACACAGAATTTTGGAACACAGAGGTCTTTCTATTAGGACTAAGTTT
>NC_089752.1:60872819-60905319 GCF_040412425.1 Macrobrachium rosenbergii
TATGCAGCTGTGGACGCGGAAGGAATCACCAACTACTTTGTAACGCAAGCAAGCAAGTAGCTAACACTAGGTCTTTAGAAGTCCCTCGCTATGCGTTACGCTCTGTGCTCTGGCTCCGCATACGACGTTGAGTGAATTATACTCTTGCCACGACGAAGAGACCTCTCTGGCGAGGCTTTTAAAGATCTGCCCTGGTGCTAGTTTTACGAAAACAACAACTGACACGTGTGTGACAGACCTTTAAATGTCTTCGAGACAAACCCTGAAGCTATACTTATAAGATTTTAGGGGCTTTTCATTTCCAGGTACTTTAATCTCCTTCCTACTCCGCCCTGCTCTCTCTCTCTCTCTCTCTCTCTCTCTCTCTCTCTCTCTCTCTCTCTCTCTCTCTCTCTCTCTCTTCTAAATCTTACAGATTTTTTTTTTTTTTTACATATGATCACCTTATCTATTTTGTCGGTACTGTTGGCCGAGTTGGTTGAGCTTCAGACCGTCATTCGATGGGCCGGAGTTCGATTCCCGCCGCCGGCTGATGAAGAGTTAGAGAAATTTATTTCTGGTGATAGAAATTCATTTCTCGCTATAATGTGGTTCGGATTCCACAATAAGCTGTAGGTCCCGTTGCTAAGTAACCAATTGGTTCTTAGCCACGTAAAATAAGTGTAATCCTTCGGGCCAGCCCTAGGAGAGCTGTTAATCAGCTCAGTGGTCTGGTAAAACTAAGCTATACTTACTTTGTAGATAGATGTACTCGTACATTTATCATTATTACATAATTAGATACTTAAAAGTATTTAATTAATGCTATAGGAATAGGTGATATATTTCTTGTTCATTTTTCGAATTACGAATTAAAATAAACTTCTTTGTCGCCTATATATTATCTATAACGAGGAGTGACTACCATCTTAAGTTTTAAAAGACTATTTTTTTCAATCAAACTTTTTTTCCACACCACCACTAAGGTAAAAGTCAAGGTGCGTTTTTTTTCGAGAGAGAGGTTTCCCGTGTAGGCCTAATACTCTTTTTTTTTATATATAATTTATTAAGAAAACTCGTCATCAGAGCTATCAGCTATGTTGATGACAAAACTGTCAACCAACTTGTTTACAGCCACATCTTGCCGGGTATCCTCTTTTTTAATTTTCTCTTCGTGCCCCACTGCATTCTTACAGTTTTCTGCCGTGACATTATTCAATGCTTCTTGCACTAAAATTTTAAGGTCTGCCAGTTTGAACGTATTCTTTTTCGCTATATAAGACTTCACTTGAGCCCATATGAGCTCAATAGGGTTGTGTTGACAAATGGTACGGTGGTATACGTACTATCTTATGCCCTGCTTCAGCTGCAATTTCGTCAATCTTATACTTTTTTCCCAAGTTATTAATACATTGTTTAGCGAGTTCATACAGCTCAATTTTCAGCAAATCATCACTTGGCTCTTCACCATCCTCTATCAACCAATGCTTTATGTTTTCTTTCTTCCAAGACGAGGTTGGATACTTTTCCTGTTGCATAGAGTGGTATGATGCGTTGTCCATCACGATTGCACATTTGGGAGGGATGTTCGGTAGCAACTGATTTCTAAACCATTTTTCAAAAACTTCAGCATTCATCTGTTTATGGTAGTCCCCATCATTCATAGTTTGAAAAACCAATTCTGCATTGTTGACAAAACCATCTTCTGTTCCTGCATGTAGAATTATCAATCGGCTTCCTTTACTGGTGGGAGGTTTTACCCCCTAGCCTGCTGGGATGAAAAGCCTGTCCAACACTTTTGAACAGTGTAATTTTGATTGACCCAAGTTTCGTCGAGATACACGAATTTCTGCCCTGACTCCTTGCGAATATACCGTGATGACCGTGACCACCAAAAGTGCTCCCTAGAGAGAATCTAAGCGGCTTATCCGTGGATTTAAACGCACGTGGATCTGTGTGTGAAATACTGGCAACGCCACCAAAATGAGATGCCACATTGATAGAAAATCTGATTTCGTTTCTTGTTATTGCGTAAAAAAACATTATCAATCGTGAACCTATGTAATAGACTTGGAATTCTGCGCAACGAAAAAGAATTTATTTGATATCTGTAATGGGAGAAATGGTTTTATCTCTTTGCTGTTGTTATACATTTGGCAATATGCCATACCTGCGAAGACCCAAACAGCCCCACCGGAGAGGTCTCTTCATTTTAGAAAGAGTATAGGGTAAGCAATCTCTCTAGAGCAACTTCTTAATACATACCATTCTCTTACTAGACCTGTACAGTGAATCATTCTGTTGCGTGTAAAGGCAGGTCCAAAAGTCAGTTACCTGTGAGGGGGAGAGATATTCCCTGGTCTTGATTTTGTTTTTGTTGTTGTTTTTTTTTTTTTTTTCAATGAGAGAGGAAATATACGATTGAGCATTTCAGCCATGTTTGAAACTGGTAGCAATAGGGCGCTTGGCTGAATGCCTTCCTGATCTTAGGCATAAACTTTGGATATAAAGTAGGCCTAGTAAATGACAGGTCAGTGATTCAAATGGAAGGGATGCCCTACATGACTCTTGTTACACAATTTGTTACGCTTTGGGACCGATTCTATCAATTTTCGGCAGAGCCCGGGATCGATGCTATCCCACATCTATATCTGTGCATCGTAATTCTTTGAAAACCCATGGGGTAAAACTCGACCGGGAACAGCGTCTCCTCCCATGCAATGGGGGAAATGTAAGAACAAGGGTAGGGGGTCGGGAAATCAACGGAGGAGATTACCAGTGTATACGTATGGTGCGTGGATGACTCTGACTCTGAAATTTTACCTGTTTGAACCCGAGAGCCGTCGTCTCATAAATCAGTGCGACTCGCCTAGGCCTTATAATCATAATAATGATAATAATAATAACAATAAGCTTTATTTCGGTTCAGGGCCATATACATGGAATATACAAATACAATACACACAATCTAGATACATAAGGTAACATGTGATAAAAATAATTATCGACAGTATGCACACAGTTGCTGAAGAAGTAGAAAAAATAGAATTCATAAGAACGGTAATGACAGCAATTGCATGGAGAATAATAGAAAAAAATGAAAATGATAACAGTAAAAAATACAGATTGCTGACGATTAGTTTCCATTTGAGGACCTTAGGTGGTTGCAGAAGTCAGGTCACATGGTGATATGGTGCTGTAAGGTGTCAAAGAAACGAGCAGGTAAAAGTTACTGCTACTTTATTACAGATCCAGGCAGCTTATATTGCGGCCGACTGACGCCGGGCCGTGAGAGACAATGGAATTGACTGTGACCTGAGGTCGAAACAATAAACAATAATATGCAGTGAACGAGTACAAATTACAATACAAAACATACAGAGCTACAATATGGATACAGTCTTGATGCCTGTGAATGAAGAAACATGTGATACACAATGTGTGACATTCGTATAAATACCATAAAGTAAAAATGATTAAAATGCGTGACCTGGCACGTTTTAGGCGTGACTAATTGAGCTTGAAGAAAATGGGAAGTCACCAAAGAAAACAAGCTCAGCGGAGACTTAATTAATGGCGCCGCCGAAACACTATCCTGGCGCCGATGTGGTGACTTTACAAATACTCCCCCCCCAAGACGAGGGACGCGTCTGATTAATCCCTGTATCTGCTGGGACGCTGAAGGGTGCCGCGGCTCCTTGAAGATAACTGAGGGGCCTCCCGCCTGTGAGGCTGCTGTTTGGGCGGTTCCTTCCTGGGGCGGCCGCGCCTGCGGGGGTGAGGGCGTGCTGGAGTGCGTTTGGGCGGAAGGGGTGCTGCGTCGCTGCCGGGACTCTCCGACAGGAAGGCGGGCTTTAGCCGGTCTATGGAAACCCAGTCGTTCTTGCCTGGGAGTGCCAGCTGGAACGCCTTGCTGTTCCGCTCCAGCACGCGGAAGGGTCCCCTGTAGGGCTTAGTTAGTGGTGGACGGACGGCGTCGACTCTGACGAAGACGTGGGTGGCGGATGACAGCTGTGGCGGCATGAAGGTGGTTGCTTTGTCGATGTATGAGCGCCTGCAAGGGGCGAACTTGCCGGCCACGTCGCGGAGCCTCTGCAGTGATGGGGAGTGGCGTTCATCCGTCACGAGCTCTCCCGGCACCACGAGGGTTCCCCAGGTTTGTTCAGCTGCGGATGGGGTGCCGTCGGCTCTGGGGCGGTCCTCAACCCGAGGAGGACCCACGGCAGCTGATGTTTCCAGTCCTCGGCGGTGCAGCGGGCCATGAGGGATGACTTTGGGACCTGTGGAACCGTTCAACCAGGCCGTTGGCCGCTGGGATGTACGCTGTGGTGGTGTGGTGCGTGGTTCCCAGCAGTTGAGCCAGGGCAGACCACAACTCGGAGAGGAAAGCGGGGCCCCTGTCGGTTGTGATGTGGTCCGGGACGCCGGCGGCTAACCCAACTGGAGAGCAGGGCCTCAGCGCACGCGCTGGCGGTGGCTTCTTGCATGGGTGTGGCCGGGCCACCTCGTCGAACGGTCTACCACCGTCAGGAGGTATCTGGATCCGCCTGATGGGGAAGGGGCCCGACGACGTCGATGTGGATGTGGCGGCGGCGCCCTGGCTGTGGGAACTCGCCTACCCCGACTGCGTTTGACGACCCACTTTACTGGTCTGGCACTGCAGGCACTGTTTTGCCCAGGCTGTGGCGTCCTTTTGCACCCGTGCCAGACGAACTTTCTTGAAAGCAGTTTGGCCGTGGTCCTGCCGGAGGGGTGTGAGAGGCCGTGAATGATGTCGAATACCTGGCGGCGGCGTGAGGCTGGAACCAAAGGGCGGGGCTGGCCTGTGCTGATGTCACAGAGCAGGCTGGGGCCTCCGGGCGAGGGTCACGTCCCGCCACTTGAGGGATGTGATGGCGGTGCGGTATGCTGGGGTTTCTGGGTCAGCGGCCTGTTCTCTGGCAAGGTCCTGGTAATCTACACCAAGCTGCACTGCGTTCAACTCGACTCTGGAGGGCGTCTGCTACGGGATTTTTCTTGCCGGGAGGTACCTGACGGAACAGGTAAATTCGGCTATGGCTGAGAGGTGGCGCTGCTGTCTGGAAGACCATGCGTCCCCCCCTGCTTCGTGAAGGCGTGAACCAGTGGCTGGTGGTCTGTGAAGATTGTGAAGGGCGTCCCCAGGAGGAACTTGAAGTGCCGAACTGCGCGGTACATCGCGCAGAGTTCCCTGTCGAAGGTGCTGTAGCGGGTCTCTGCGGACTGAACTTCTTGCTGAAGAAGGCGATGGGCTGGGGCGCCGTTGATGATTTGCTCCAGAACAGCACCGCAGGCAACGTTACTGGTGTCTGTCGTCAGCTGGAGGGGAGCCTTGGGATCCTGGTGTGCCAAGGCGGTTGCCTTGGTGAGGGCGGCCTTCGTCAGGAAAAGGCCTGCTGCTGGCTGGGTCCCCAAGACAGGGACTTCGGTTGACCTTTAGGACTTCCGTCAGGGGGCCATGGTGTGCGCGATCCCGGGGATGAACCGCCTGTAGAAGTTTACCATCCCAAGGAACTCCTGGACGGCCTTGATGGAGGTGGGTGTCGGGAACTTGGCTACGGCTGCCACTTTCGATGTAAGAGGGCGGACGCCTGTCGGAGACACCTCGTGACCCAGGAATTCTGCTTTCTGGACGCCGAAGGTACACTTGTCGAAACGGACGACGAAGCAGTTTTCTTGGAGGCGCTGGAGGACTGCTTTGATGTGTCTCTGGTGTTCGCTGTGAGACCTGGAAAATATGAGAATGTCGTCGACGCGTAGCAGACGCAGAATTTTAGGTCCCCAGGATGCTGTCCATGAGCCGCTGGAAGGTGGCCCCGGCGTTCCTCAGCCCGAAGGAGGAGAAGGCGAACACATAGGACCCGAAGGGCGTGATGATGGCTGTCTTTGGTATGTCCTCTGGCGCAACAGGTACCTGGAAATAAGATTTAAGAAGGTCCAATTTAGTGAATATTTTGGCCCCGTGAAAGGAGGCCGTGAGGTCTTGCATGTTGGGTAGAGGGTAGTGGTCGGGCTCTGTTGCAATGTTGAGCCGCCTGTAGTCGCCGCAGGGTCTCCAGGAGCCGTCCGGTTTCTGCACCATGTGGAGGGGAGGCCCATGGACTGGAGGCTTTCCTGCAGATGCCCATCTGTTCCATCTCCGCGAATGCTTTTTCGCCTCCTGAAGGCGCTGAGGGGGAAGCCTGCGGAACTTCGCATGTGTCGGGGCCCTTTAGTCACTATATGGTGGTATATGCCGTGCTTGGCTGGGGCCCCGGGGACTTGGCGGCTCGGGCTTAAATACCTCAGGGAACTCCGACAGTAGGTGTGCATACTGGTGGGGGGCGACGGCGCTGATGGTGGGTCTGGGTCCCGCCGTTAACGGGAGAGACCGGCAGGAGTCGGTATCGAGGAGGCGCTTGCGCCCCACGTCGACTAGCAGGCCGAAGTGCGCCAGAAAATCGGCCCCCAGGAGTGGGGTTCCTACGTCCGCGACGATGAAGTCCCAGGAGTAACTCTGGCCAAGGATGGAGATCGACAGGAGCCTGGTGCCGTAGGAGAGGATGGGGGTTCCGTTGGCGGCCGTCAGGAAAGCGGCCGGGTCTGGTGTCTGGTTGCGGTCCTCTCTGGATGCTGGGAAGACCGACTTAAAGGCTCCTGTGTCGACCAGCATCATCTTGCCGGAGACGGTGTCGCGGACGTAAAAACCTACTGTTTTTGAGGCCCTGGGTTCTTCGGCTGCCATGGCGGCCTGTCCTGCTGGCTGCCGCCACCCCCGTTTTTTGAACGGTTGAACGAGCAGGGCGGCAGGCAGTTTCGGGCGTCCTTTCCGAACCACTTGTGGTATCGACAGAAGCCCGGGGACCTCCGTCTGCTGTGGTTCGGTGGACGTCTGTTGGCGATGGCGTTGACGGGCTGCTCTACGTCCTCTTCAGGCTGGACGGAGCTGACCGGCTGTGTGGCCGGTTTTAGCCGCTGTGAAGCCTTGACGGAGTCTGTGAGGTGTTGTGCCGCCTCTATGAGGTCCTCGACAGGCATGGTGTAGGGGTGAGCGATCTGGTTGCGTACCTCCGGGAGGAGTTGGCGAAGGTAGATTTCCCGTATGAAGCTTATCTCCTGCCGCTTGTTTGTGCCACCCAAGTCTGGTATTGACAGGAGATCTACGACCATGCCCCAAGCGTCTCTTGGATTGAGGTCGTGGCGTGGATTATTGGCAAGGTCGATAGCACGGGCGGCCCGCTCGGCGATGGGCAGGGAGCAAGCTTCGAGGAGGAACTTTTTTGTGGTGCTGTATGTGAGGGTGTGTGTTTCGGGTACTCGCGAGATGAGTTTTCTGTACACGTCCTCCGGAAGGGCGTTGAGCACTGTGTCGGCCTGTAGGATTTCGTCCGTGAGGTCCGCGATTCTGAAGTGGCTCTCCACCCTGCGCAGCCACATCGATGGGTTCCCCTGCGTAAACGGCGGCAGCTTTACGGTGAGGGCGGCCCGCGATTGTGTTGCCCGGCCGTCGTGTGTTCGGGGCGCTGGTGTGGAGTTGCGGGAGGGCCTCGATGCGGGGGCGGGCGCGGCTGTGATGGGAGGTAGGTAAACCTCGGAGTCCGCGGGGTCCGCGTTTAACTGTATGAAGGAGGGGATATCCGCGTCCATGCTCGCTCCTTTGACCCCTTACTGGAGTGGGGTACTCGCGTCAGTACGCACTTTCGTGCGCCGTGTGAGTCCGCTAATGGCTCCGGGATACTCCGGGGGTCACCACTGTAAGGTGTCAAAGAAACGAGCAGGTAAAAGTTACTGCTACTTTATTACAGATCCAGGCAGCTTATATTGCGGCCGACTGACGCCGGGCCGTGAGAGACAATGGAATTGACTGTGACCTGAGGTCGAAACAATAAACAATAATATGCAGTGAACGAGTACAAATTACAATACAAAACATACAGAGCTACAATATGGATACAGTCTTGATGCCTGTGAATGAAGAAACATGTGATACACAATGTGTGACATTCGTATAAATACCATAAAGTAAAAATGATTAAAATGCGTGACCTGGCACGTTTTAGGCGTGACTAATTGAGCTTGAAGAAAATGGGAAGTCACCAAAGAAAACAAGCTCAGCGGAGACTTAATTAATGGCGCCGCCGAAACACTATCCTGGCGCCGATGTGGTGACTTTACAGTGCGCGTTATTAAGTGCTACAAATTAGGTTTAAAGATTGGTGAAATTAGCCGACATACCGGTGTGAAGCCTCAGATAATGCAGAACTTTTTCAAGAAGTACCGGGAGGTGAGTTAGACAAAATACAAATACGGACCGCAGCATTATTGGCTTATAACAGGGCGCCATGTTTGTCTACATTTAGGGGAAGGTAGGCAGCGCTCCAAACAGACGTGGGCCATAACTGCAGTAGTTTGGTAGGCAGCATTGCTTGCTAGACCATAGATCCATATCTGTAGAGCACTGTAGAGTACATTCAAGTTGATACACATATTTTCGATGTTATGATCGGTTGAAAGGTCAGACAAATTATTTTTACAGTACTTTGTGTGGAACAGACCATACTTAAATGCATGACAGGGCCAGTCTGACAGCCTCACCACCACTCATACTGCATTTTCCCGGCCTAAAGAGCATTCACAGTCAAAATGCTTCCGCTCTTTCTATACACACACTGTAATATTAATGAAAATATAAATATATGCAATATCAAAATCATTTACTGTACTTAAACAGATACATAGGCAGTTCATATGAGCGTCATGTTGTGGCAATCAACCTGCTGAGCTGACAGCTTACACCTGTCAAAATCATGGCTGTAGAAATGGGTCAAACCTTCAACCCTTATTTAAATGCAATTTATTTTATATCATTACTTTCTGAGATAAATTCAGCATTCTAGGATTTTTTAACTGTTACGAACTCCCTCTAGGAGGAAGCCATAACGGGTTCTTTTATTTTAATCTCAAATCCAGTGAAAAAAACACAAATCAGTAGGTGCGAGGAAAAACCAGAAAGACACAGGCAAAAATTTCACAATATTTATTGCACAGTAAATGCACAAACACTGATGGCTCACAAAAAGTAATAAATTGATAAATTACGAAATACCATCAAATAACTCCAAGAGTCACCTATAACTAAAGCTAAACCCTACTCATAGTGAAGAAACCAAATCTTAATCTTAATAAGGGACCCAAAAATTACCCACCACGCTAGCCTATTACTAAATAAAAAGGAAAGAAGTGGAAGGACATACAAAAAGAAATAATAATCCTACCTAAGATATAAAAATCTAAACCTTAATATTAATTTATACACTCATGACACTCAGTCTCACAATATACCTTGAACAATTTTCATAATAAATAAATATAAACACACACTTGAAGACTATAATTACACCCTGTTTAAGGTGTAGCTGAAGATCAATGTTTTGGTACGTTGACACAGACCAGTACTAATACAGATGAGTCTATAAATCGCTCAACAAAAACTGCCACAGAACGTCACTCTCATCAGAAGAACTGCCCTTCAAAACAGTTGGTAGATACTAACACTTGAGTCTACAGCTCACGCCAAATATACAGAGGATGTTCCTCTTACCTGAGAGAAGACACCCTACTTGCTCCAACAAGGCCACTCTGGTGCTGATACTGTGGATACATCCATAAAAGATGAAAAGAGGCTCTCGAGCCCAGATGTACACACAACTGCTAACGTCAAGATTAAGCCAGTAGGTCACTCAAAACACAGTTGCACGTCGTACTCCACATGTAGCTCCATATACATAACTGCCTTTTACATTAAGCAGCAGCTCAATACCAGCAGATTGTTGTTCTCCGAGAACAAGCGAGAAATCTTCACAATAGGAAGAGATGTATATATATAATCCACAACAGCAGACAGATCAGCAGCTCCAGAGTCTTCAACGGCCTTGAACTAGACTCCCGAGAATACTTTAGGAGAGCCACAAGTCACCTCTCCTTACAACACTCCCAGTCACCATAAAGAAAAATAAACACAGTTACAAATTTGGCAAGGAAGCAAAAACACTGAGGAAGGCCGCACTTAAAACTGCACTCAATAGATGGCGCCACAAAAACTTAAGCTTTTCAACCAAAGCAAATTAACCATACATTTAACCAAAATATAAATTAACATAAAACCAACAGCAAAATACCTAACTTAACTTAGTTTTACAAAATTGCAAACAATAGAAAAATTAAAGCCATCAGTGCAAAAAGGCAAAACAAAGAAAATTTACTTTAAAATTACGTTACTGCCTGACACCTTCCTCCCTCAACGAAAAAAAAAAAATTAATTTGACTAAACAGGAAAATGAATTTTTTTTTTAAACCTTAATACGAAAATATAAGGTAAAGTAAACATGACAAACAAAAACACTCACACTAGGACTACTTAATCTAACTGCTCAAAAAAAAAAGAACCAAAAAAAAAACAGGGAACTCCAGGATTGCACAAAAATAAGCAATAACAACATTAGAATACATTAATAGCCTATACACCATCTGAAAAGGAAATTAGAAAATCAGGATCAGCATCACAGCCAGCACGTCACATTCTAGAAAGTGCATCGGGGATCTTGTTGTCCACTCCTTTTATATGTTGGAAGACCAGGTTATATTCCTGAAGGAGAAGTGCCCATCGCAGAATCCTTTGATTTGCTCCCTTCATCTTATTTATGAACACCAGCGGGTTATGGTCCGTCAACACTTCAACCTGGAGAGAACTAGACAAATAAATGGAAAAATGGGATACGCTCTTCACCAGAGCCAATGCTTCCTTCTCTATGGTGGAGTACTTTCTTTCGGCCGGAAGTAACTTTTACTGAAGTAAGATACAGGGTGCATTTCCCCTTATCATCTCTCTGAAACAGGACTCCTCCAATGCCCACGTCGCTGGCATCCACAGCCAAAACAAAAGGTTTATTAAAATTTGGAGAGCTAAGAATTGGTTCGAGACTAATACCGATTTCAACTTATTAAATGTTTTTCACACTCCAGTACTCCACAAAAACTTAGTGTTCTTTTTCAATAGATTAGTTAAAGGCTGGGCGATGTCAGAAAAATTCTTCACGAACCTCCTGTAATACCCTAACATGCCAAGAATTTTGCGGACACCACGGACATTACACGGCTGAGGAAGGTTGGCTATAACCTCAACATTAGCATGTTTAGGAGCAACCTTCCCCAGACCAACCTCATGACCAAGATAGGTCACTACAGCCTTACCAAACTCACACTTTTTGATATTTACAACCAAACCAGCCTTTCTTAAAACCTGAAACAGTTTTCTTAACCTTTCAACATGGGTTTTCCAGTCCTGACTGTATACCACCAAGTCGTCAATATATATTTCGGTACCTTCCAGCCCGCATATCACCCTATTCATAAGGCGCTGGAACGTACAAGCTGCATTTTTCAAACCAAAAGGCATCACCTTACATTCATACAACCCATTTGGGGTGACAAATGCCGAAATCTCACGGGCCCTGTGAGACAATGGCACCTGCCAGTAACCCTTCAATAAGTCTAATTTAGTTACAAACTTGGCATTCCCTATCCGGTCTATTAAATCTTCAATCCGAGGAAGAGGGAAACTGTCACTCTTGGTTACCTGATTAACTCTACGGTAGTCAACACACATTCTATAGTCACCGTCAGGTTTCTTTACCAGAACTATAGGAGAACTCCACAGACTTGAGCTGGGTTGAATAAGATCATGGTCCAGCATATACTGTACCTCCTTCTCAACTACTTTGGCTTTTTCTGGGTTCAAGCGGTAAGGAGCCTGCTTTACTGGACGAGCATCACCTACTTCAACATCATGTTCAAGCCATGAAGTAAGCCCTGGAGTCTCTCTAAACACTTCTGGAAAAGACTTTATCAAACATAACAAGTCTTTCTTCTGGACTTCATCCAGATGCTCCAACAAAACATTAGCCTTATTAAAAATCTCAACATTAGTTTTTAAATTCTCTACAGATACATGGTTATCAACATTATTATTGGGATCATCAACCTTAGAAAATACAGTAGCTAGAGGACATGGTATTTCATAAACAATATTTAATGGATCTGGATTTCTACCTTCATATTTCTTTAATCTATTAATGTGAAAAATTCTACTCTTTCTAGTAGAACCTGGAGAATCTAATTCATAATTAAGGTCAGACACCTTTCTTATTACCATCCATGGACCTTTAAATCTGGGTTTCAGAAAACTATCAGGGTCCATATCTAAAACCAGAACCAGATCTCCAGATTCGAAAGAACGACTTACTGCCTTGCGATCATGGAATGTTTTCATACTAGCCTGGGAAGCTTGCAAATTATCCTGGGCAAACTTCCAGGCACCACTCAATTTATTTTTCAAATTAGATAAAAATATATTTAAATTTTGAATTTGTTTTCGTCCCCCAATCAACACTTCAAACAACACTTCCAAAAGACCTCGAACCTCATGACCATACACCAATCTGAAAGGAGAAACACCAGTAGATTCATTTGGGTGAGTTCTTAAGGCAAATAATGCATAAGGTAGTTCCTTATCCCAACTACTCTCCCGTTCATAACAGTACTTACCAGTTATACTTTTTAGGGTTTGATGGAACCTTTCCACAACCCCTTGACTTTCAGGATGGTATGGGACACTGGTGATGTGCTGAATGGCCAGTTCAGCACACCTGTCCTGAAAGTACTTAGAAGTAAAATTAGTACCAAGCGATCCGATTGAATGGTACAAGGTAACCCATAACGACAAAAATATTCTACTAACTTCTCCCAGACAGCTTTTGACGTTACTTTCCTAAGAGGGAAAGCCTCTGGGAACCGAGAAGCTCTATCCATCACCGTTAATAAATACATATATCCCGACTGGGTTCTAGGTAAAGGACCAACAACATCAATGACAATCTCTGAAAAAGTTCACCAATTGCAGGGATGGGTTTTAACGGAGCCTTCAGCGCAATACCTGATTGGGTTTACCCATGACCTGGCACGTCTCACAAGTTCGCAAGAACTGCTTAATACACCTTCTCATATTAGGCCACCAAAATAGCTTGGTTAATCTCTTAAAAGTTTTTGTTACCCCAAAATGTCCCGAGAAAGGATCCTCATGAGCTGACTGCAGCAATTTGTCTCTGAATTGTTTAGGAACTAAAATCTGCTTATGGTACTCAGAGGATTCCATAAGAGCAGAACGGCTTAATCTACACAATAATCCTCTCTCTGATACAAAACATGGCTTAGAAATATCATCCCCCTTAGTTATTTCCACATCAAATTCATCATGCTGAGCTCTTATAAAATCAGCCCTATCCCATGCTCTAACTACCTTACTACTATCACTACTTCCTACAGACTCGAGCCTTCCTACTGCTACATCTACTTGTACAGGGTCTAAATGTAGAACCTCTCCGTCCATCAAGAGGTTACGCCCTTTTTTCTGGGAGCGAGTAGTTACAGGAATTGGTAATTTATTTAAGGTTAAAATGGGGAACAATTCTCGTCCCCCCACATTACATAAGTCATTTCCTAGGATACCATCTATCCCAGGAATAGGTAGTTTATCAACAATGGCCAGATTAATACTCTTTACAACACCCGATATGTCAATCTCTCCTTCAACCACAGGAGCCGACACAACAGTGTCAGGAAAACCACTTAAAATAATATAGTTAGCGATCTTCATGTTAAGAGGTAACCTACTTCTCAACAATAAAGATCGAGCAGCACCTGTGTCCCTCAAAAATTTTACATCTATAACTTCCTTCTCAAATCTCAGCTTACCTGGCCAAATATACTTATTAAATGACAGTCACATGGGGGAATCTTTCTCTTTATTACCTTTGTTACCATTTTCCTCGTTCTCTATAGAATGTTGAGAAGCCTTAACTTGATTCACCAAAGCAATGGGAGAAGTAGCCTGCCTCTGTAGATAACTCTGGCGAGCAAAACATTTAGCCTGGGTATGTCCTATCTTGTTACACCAGTAACAGGTTCTACTACTTCCCACACCACTAGTTATAGTACGACTAGGATGAGCATTATCAGTTTTTGCAAAATTCCTATTCACATAATTACCACTAGGATTACTTTTTGGTTGATTTTTTACCTGAAAATTGGAATTTGCTTTAGAATTAGCCTGGAAATTAGAATTATTATTAGGACCCTGGAAATTAGAATTATTTTGGTTAAAGAACATTCTCTTTCTACTCTCCCAGTTACCCTTGACCACAGGGAAATTACCCCTGAAGTTCTCAGTACCAACCTTATGGGTCAATATATATTCATCACTCAACTGAGCAATTCTGGGAAAAGAGGTCACCTTCAAGTCTTCTAAATGCACTCTTAAATCTTTAACACACGATTTTTTAAAATCTTCAATCAATATCAATTCCTTCAAGGCCGCCAAAGTAGTTACTTGGCGACTCTTGAGCCAATCATCAAAATGCTCCTGCTTTACACGAGCAAACTCCACAAAAGTCATGTTCGGGGTTTTGTTAAAATTCCTAAACCTCTGCCTGTAGGCCTCGGGAACCAAATCATAAGCTTTTAATAACAAAGCTTTCACTTTCTCATAATCCCGAGATACTTGCTCCTCTATAGCATTATAAACCTTCTGAGCCTTGCCCAGCAAGCGACATTGAATCAACACTGTCCAGACCTCCCTAGGCCAAGACAACCTGGAAGCAACCCTTTCAAAAGCCTTAAAGAATTCAGGCACGTTCTCCTCAGTAAAACAAGGTACAAGTTTTAGAGCATCCCCAAAACTAAACTTTTCCCCGATATCTTCATGGATGGGGGTACTCACAAACTCCTTACCTTGTTGGATCTTGGCCAACTCTAACTTCATGCCAAGCATCGCTCTTTCATGTGCTCTGATTCTCTCCAACTCCTCGAACTCTAACTTCTTTAGCTCCAACATGCTCTGGAAATCCTTTACTAGTGGCTCATTTTCCACTTTGGCGAACGAGTAGGAACAGCCGGACAAACATTATCAGTCCGAGGATCCCGCTCAGTCTG
The DNA here is from genome assembly GCF_040412425.1 of Macrobrachium rosenbergii. Taxonomy (NCBI): domain Eukaryota; kingdom Metazoa; phylum Arthropoda; class Malacostraca; order Decapoda; family Palaemonidae; genus Macrobrachium; species Macrobrachium rosenbergii. The sequence goes on from NC_089752.1 coordinate 60,887,841, forward strand.
ACTTTTATTATCAGGCAGACTGCCGTACCTTCAAAAATCACTCCACAGTGGGGCGGATCCTGAAAAGACTCAATCCCGGGCCCCTTCTACATCAGACTCACTCATGCTTTCACTAATTAATTCATCAGCAGTTTGTTTAAGCTCACTCAGCCTATTCTTTACTAACTTGTATACATCCTTTTTCAGTTCCCTATTTGTTAAAGAAATGCCTAACGACCTAGCACAAGCTTTCAAATTTTCTTTAGTCAAAGCACTCAAATACCTAATACAATCCTCAGAAGCTAAATATTCAACGGGGTTAAACTCTACATCAGCCATAGTGAAAAGGAAAAGAAGGAAGGTGACGAGGCACAACAAAAATAAATACTGATAAATCTCACCCAGAGCACAGTCTGACAACTCGTACCACCGATTGTGTTTGTCCTGGATCCTGTCACGGTCGCCAAATTTGTTACGAACTCCCTCTAGGAGGAAGCCATAACGGGTTCTTTTATTTTAATCTCAAATCCAGTGACAAAAACACAAATCAGTAGGTGCGAGGAAAAACCAGAAAGACACATAGGCAAAAATTTCACAATATTTATTGCACAGTAAATGCACAAACACTGATGGCTCACAAAAAGTAATAAATTGATAAATTACGAAATACCATCAAATAACTCCAAGAGTCACCTATAACAGGCAAAAATTTCACAATATTTATTGCACAGTAAATGCACAAACACTGATGGCTCACAAAAAGTAATAAATTGATAAATTACGAAATACCATCAAATAACTCCAAGAGTCACCTATAACTAAAGCTAAACCCTACTCATAGTGAAGAAACCAAATCTTAATCTTAATAAGGGACCCAAAAATTACCCACCACGCTAGCCTATTACTAAATAAAAAGGAAAGAAGTGGAAGGACATACAAAAAGAAATAATAATCCTACCTAAGATATAAAAATCTAAACCTTAATATTAATTTATACACTCATGACACTCAGTCTCGCAATATACCTTGAACAATTTTCATAATAAATAAATATAAACACACACTTGAAGACTATAATTACACCCTGTTTAAGGTGTAGCTGAAGATCCAATGTTTTGGTACGTTGACACAGACCAGTACTAATACAGATGAGTCTATAAATCGCTCAACAAAAACTGCCACAGAACGTCACTCTCATCAGAAGAACTGCCCTTCAAAACAGTTGGTAGATACTAACTCTTGAGTCTACAGCTCACGCCAAATATACAGAGGATGTTCCTCTTACCTGAGAGAAGACACCCTACTTGCTCCAACAAGGCCACTCTGGTGCTGATACTGTGGATACATCCATAAAAGATGAAAAGAGGCTCTCGAGCCCAGATGTACACACAACTGCTAACGTCAAGATTAAGCCAGTAGGTCACTCAAAACACAGTTGCACGTCGTACTCCACATGTAGCTCCATATACATAACTGCCTTTTACATTAAGCAGCAGCTCAATACCAGCAGATTGTTGTTCTCCGAGAACAAGCGAGAAATCTTCACAATAGGAAGAGATGTATATATATAATCCACAACAGCAGACAGATCAGCAGCTCCAGAGTCTTCAACGGCCTTGAACTAGACTCCCGAGAATACTTTAGGAGAGCCACAAGTCACCTCTCCTTACAACACTCCCAGTCACCATAAAGAAAAATAAACACAGTTACAAATTTGGCAAGGAAGCAAAAACACTGAGGAAGGCCGCACTTAAAACTGCACTCAATAGATGGCGCCACAAAAAAGCTTTTCAACCGAAGCAAATTAACCATACATTTAACCAAAATATAAATTAACATAAAACCAACAGCAAAATACCTAACTTAACTTAGTTTTACAAAATTGCAAACAATAGAAAAATTAAAGCCATCAGTGCAAAAAGGCAAAACAAAGAAAATTTACTTTAAAATTACGTTACTGCCTGACATTAACTAATTAAAAAAAAATTCAAAATTTCATCAAAATAATTTATATATACACAACAATAATGTAGAACATCGAGCACTATTATTTACACCACATCCAACATTGTTTAATATAATTATGTACTATAGTTATTCTTTTGCCATTTTTTTTACAATCACAATCATGTACAATCACAGTATATAGAAAATAATACATTAAGTATTCCAGTAGATATAAATATTTCAACAATAAAGCTCTACTGCAGGGCGGATGCACTATGGCATTATCTACTATAACATAACACGGACACTAATGACAACATGAACATAATGTGATAATATGGAGGACATGCTATGAATCATATCAGGTAGGCTTGTTGAAATATGCACCCGAGGGCTACCAGGAGATTGTGAAATAGGACGAGCAGATCTCAATCCGTAGAGCAGTGTTCTCAACCTGGGGACGCGCTCCCTAGGGGGGCGTCAGCAATTTCCAGGGGAGGAGCGAGGCCTACGGAAAATGTAAAAATTGTAGACTTATATTCGTTATTCTCTTAACAAGAGTGAGGAGCTAATATTCAGAAGTTTATAAAAAGAATGAAAAAGTATCGCCTTCTAACGTTAGTTTCCTATAGTCTACCATTCTAGTTAGACTCACTAGGCTTACCATTATTTGGTAATTATTTACCTCCCTCCCTGTCCCTCAAAATTCCTTCTCTTTCTCTTTTTTTTTTTTCCTCCTAATCTGGGAGGGAATTTTACTCATAGATGCGAGGGGGGCGTGGAGGGAATCAATCTCACGTGAGTGCTGACAACTCTTAAACTGAGGCGAGGGAAAAATTCCCATATTTTTGATGAACTGTTGGTTCGTAAAATTGTATAGAATCGGTCTAAAAGCGTATAAAATTGTTTATGAAGAATCACGGAGGACATGCCAAGTATTACTGCATTAACAGGTGAGTGCTACATATAACAAGAAAAAAAATGTGCCGAAGTTTCTTCGGCGCAAATGTTTTCCGTACAGCCGCTACAGCGTATAATCAAGGCCACCGAAAACAGGTCTATCTTTCGGCGGTCTCGGTATAATGCTGCATGAGCCGCGACCCATGAAACTTTAACCACGGCAAGGTGGTGGCCAATCCTATATCGTTGTCAGAAGCACAGTTATGGCTAACTTTAACCTTAAATAAAATAAAAACTACTGAGGCTAGAGGGCTGCAATTTCGTATGTCTGATGATTGGAGGGTGGATGATCAACATAAGAATTTGCAGTCCTCTAGCCTCAATAGATTTTCAGACCTGAGGGCGGCCAAAAAAAGAGCGGACAGCAAAAAGTGCGGACGGACAGACAAAACCAGCACAGCAGTTATCATTGTTCTAGTACTAATAGGTATTTATTAATAAATTTGTTTTTCCTCGGTTTGGTCTCCAGCTTGCAATTACTCTCACACACACACACACACACACACACACACACACACACACACACACACACATATATATATATATATATATATATATATATATATATATATATATATATATATATATATGCATACATACATACACACACACACACACACACACACATATATATATATATATATATATATATATATATATATATATATATATATATATATATACAGTATATGTATGTATGTATGTATAGACAGAAGTGATTATGGCTTTCTTCATAATATTTATAAAAATGATGATTCCTCAAGAAAGGAACCCAGTTTTTCAAAACAAAGACTCGTATGGAAAATTCATCTGTAAATAATCCCCAGAACGAAAAATCAGGCTAATTACCTACATCTTTCTCATTGTTTGGATCTATTTTCCTATTTTTCCTCTCTTCCTTCCTTCCTTCCTTCCTTTTGTTCTGGTTTTTGTTCATCAGCTTTTACAAAACACCGGGAAACTTTTCAGTGATTCGTGCGGTTTTTATTCTGCTTTTGGGTAATATTAAGAAAAACGAAAGAATAAAAATGGAGGGGAATTATTGCCTGAAGTCTACCCGATGAGAATAAATACATCTTGGCGGTGTTGCCTTTCGTTTCGCTGCACTAAACATTATTCGAGTTCGCTTCCTTTCTTATCTCATATATTTCATATTCTATTGAAGCAAAAACAATAATTAAAAGAGAGAGAGAGAGATTTATATAGTTTGCAAGCTAATTACATCCCAATAAAATTCTCACTTCCGTATGTGATAGAGAGAGAGAGATACATTTTAATCAAAACACAAGACCTGGTGCAAATTAAGTATACCTTAGTTTAACCAGACCACTGAGCTGATCAACAGCTCTCCTAGAGAGGGCTGGCCCGAAGGATTAGATTTTATTTTACGCGGCTAAGAACCAATTGGTTACCTAGCAACGGGACCTACAGCTTATTGTGGAATCCGAACCACATTACAACGAGAAATGAATTTCTATCACCAGAAATAAATTCCTCTAATTCTTCATTGGCCGGTCGGAGACTCGAACGTGTGCCAGCAAAGTGCTATCGAGAACGGTACCGACCCGTCCAACGAGGAGCTTAAGACCTGGTGCAAACGAGTGGAAGAATGACTTTTATTAGAATATTTTTTTCTGTTTTTCATTCTCGTTTTTTTCCTGCTATTTCATTACAAAATGGCTTTTTTTATTTTGGTGATCATTTTAAAACTGTAAATTACGCTTAGCGTTCTCTTTTGAGTAATGTGCAACGTGTGTATAGAATTTCTCCCCCTTTTTTTTGGTGAGACACTTATACTGTAAGTGTCCCTGAATTTGTATAAGCTACTTTCGTAGTGCAATGATAATTACAATTCCATTTTTAATGAAGTATGGCAAAATAAGGAAGCATATTTCAAGGAGATTTCTGTGTAATAGACTTCATGCTTATCGTAATTTAAGTACCATGTCAAATTTCACACTTATATCATTGTTGTAAAATTGAACTGCGGAGTTTCACACAGGCCCTTGTCCAAGAAAAGTTTTGAAGATAATGATAATGATGAAGATTAAACCATTTTTTCACAACGGTTCATTGTCAAGTATGTAAAAAAAAAAATCCTTAAAATAATCTTGCATATCTAAAAAGTATTTAAGAGCCAAATTATTTCATTGAATAAAATTTATTTCACAACGATTCATGAAAAAAATTGAAAGTTTATTAATTTTAAATTTATCTGACAGACAACTGGGAGTCTCAATCGATACATGCTTTAGTGAATATTTAAAAAATAGTTTTAGTATATGGAAAGCTAATAGAAGTTTAAACTGATGACCACTTGAAAACACTTTACATGTGATACTTCTAGCTTGTCTCCCCCCCCCCCAAATAAAACTAGGATGACAGTGAGGATGGAAAAAAAATTCCCTCTTTAAAATCTTGAATGGCTACGAAAAATCGTGTTATTTTTCCACCTTCTATGAGTCGTTAATAGGTACATCGCTTTCAGATATCAAGTCTCCTTTTTAACATTTCCGTCTTATGAAGGGTTGGGGATCCATTTGCCGAATTGATATAATTGATTTTTGCCATTTGAAGTTACATCCGATGGAACGCGAATCGTTTAATGGGCTGGGTAAGGAAGAGGAGAGAGAGAGAGAGAGAGAGAGAGAGGGAGAGAGTTGTGTTACAGATTGCCTATGTATGGCTATATTTCGACCTGGATAAAATGATCATTATTTTAAAAACACCCGTTCATATTGAATATAATTATATCATGAATGATTTTCTGGAGACTCAGGCTAATCCATAATTAAACCCAATTCTTGCAGGATTTATTTCGTCAAATTTTTAAATAAATAGAATAAATAAAACGTTCACGGTTTTATTGTATATTATCTCAGTTATAGCCTGTTACTAAGGGAGACTCGCCACTTTATAAGATGAGATATATAAAGTAAAATTATATCCACAAGAGAATAATACTTAGCAAAACGATTTGAAAATATTCTACGCTTGCCAAATTATTTACTATCTATTGCAAGTGAATTTCTACGTTCCTTTATAATAAGAAAACGTCTTTTTATTAATATTTTAGCAATGTCTGTCTCATAATTAAAACTGAATTGTCGATTTGAATACAAAGAAATGAGATTGATGTATACATAATTATATAAAAGCAAATGTTAAATTATTCGAAATACATATAAACAAAAACATAACATTGCATGAAATAGTTTTCAATTAAGAAATTCTTTGAGGTCGCCGACCATATAATGATAAATTAAAACATTATATTATGCAAGTAGTTATTTCACTATACTATGTGGTGAACGAATAAAAATTCACGAATAATAATTCAGCAATACAAATTCTCGACTTATAATTTACGAAGAGACCAGCATGAAAAGTAATCTTCTAAAACCAGATCACTGAGCTGACTAATGGCCTCTATAAAGGAGAATCAAAATCTAATCAATCATAATAAAAAGCGACCAGCATTGGACTTTTCTGAAGGTTAATGATGAGTACGTGTCTTAATGCGAATATTTATGATTACTTACGCATGCTTGGGCGTGTGTGCGTGTGCGTAAATAAGAAGCTTATATACGCCTGCCTGCCTGTCTGGACTATATTTAGACAGCTATTCCGAAATAGAATTTAATAATGTTGGTGCATGACATGTTAATGCTTTTTACAGAAACAGGTGGAACTAACGAATTTTTTGTCACTGTGCAGTTCTTATCAAAGTGACGAATATTCTTTGTTAGCGATTTGGGGTTTTTTATTATTTGACTTCTAAAAATATAATATGTTTTCCTGTAGTTTACTTAGGGATGAAATGTCAGGTTATTAAGGAGCTTAATATCCCAATAATCATATATGAGAACAAAAAAATAATGCTGTTCTATTATTTTTTATCAAAATATTCAATTTCCGAAAATAATTATTGTCAACAATAATTCCAGGTCAGTGTATTTATCCTATTTACATAATGAACTAATATTTTCTCTCTCCACTCTCTCTTTCTCGTGTGATTTTAATTCAGTACACACACTAACACACACACACACACACACACACACACACACACATATATATATATATATATATATATATATATATATATATATATATATATATATATATATATATATATATATATATATATATATATATATATATATATATATTAGTATTCTGAGTCAAAGTAAAATACTTAAGTGGATATTCATATAAATTATTTGTAAAATTGAGTTACATTTCTTATAAAGAAAACTAAGCATATGGATTTTTTAATAGTAGGAATTAGTCGGGGAGCTAGCTGAGATGTGTATTACATCTCGCGTACAAGAGATTTGAAAGCTTAAACTTATGTACAGTCAACTTAAAATCCTAGAATGACGAGTCTTAAGTTTTGGAAGTGGTGCGTTAGACATAGGGGGCTAGTCAAAGTACCCCTCAAAATCAGTATAAATTACATTTTGACGTACATCAATCAAACTAATGAAAAAGAGTTCATTTAGCGACAGTCATTGCGGATATGCATTTCTTGAGTTGCAACTCTCCTGCACAGGGGTGGGGGCCAAATCACATTTAAATAACATTATGCTTACATCGATGAAACTTTGTGGAAATATCCTCTAGACCCTTCTGATACAGAAATTGTCAATCTTAAGTGTCCAAGTTGTTGCTAAGTACATTTAAGACGGGCTAGAAGAAGTACAACCTATGATATCAATATTCTTACCTGCTCATCGAATCTGGCATATGTCTGAGTGTAATTCTGTTTCAAAACTGCTACAGTGGATCTGAGAACCATTTTTTAATTCGAAATCATTAAACTGAAGTAGTCTCTGCATAAAACAGACTTAAAAAGCTCATCTACTCATTAATGAAAAGGTTGTCACGGATATTGTTATCCAAGTTTGTTTTTAAGCCCCTTGTAAAATAAGATCTGATCCTTTTCGTATGCTCTAAATATTTCTCATAATAACTTTGTAATCCTTGTTTTGCTTACTGTATTGACACAATAATCCTTGTTTTTTCTATGTTGTCTTACAGTTAATTTTGGAAGTTACCGGTTTCTTTATGCATAAGGTTCTTCACACTCCTTGGCGATGTATAGCATAAGCTTTTCTTTTATTTATACTGTATATATATATATATATATATATATATATATATATATATATATATATATATATATATATATATATATTGTCAAGGATTTACATTCCTCCCTCCTATTTAGCTGTTATCTAGCTAACTTCTAGGGAGAATTATCATTTCAGTTAGCTTATAGCTGGCGCCAATATGGCGGAACTCAGTTGTTTTTAACTTATATGGACAGAGAACCCATGCCTCCACGTCCTACAGGAAATGCCCAGGCAGGGTAGACAATGGGTCTCCCTCTTAAAAAACCCCCCTGCTACCAGAACACACCTAGATTCCCCCCCCCCCTCTTTGGGGTCATGTTTTCACAGTAGGCTTAGGGAGGAAATAGACGTTAGGGCGTAAACCACTCGTGGGGTAGCTAGCACCTTAAAGCTTAGGCTCATTATCTTTAAGACTGCTATTCCTTTGACCTGTTTACTGGCAAAGAATTCGCTTTCAGGTTTGGGACCTATGGCTCCGACGCCCGCTCGAAGCAGCAAGCCAGCAGAGCCCTTCCAAGTTCACGATCGTACGCCCGAGACGTGGTATTTCGGAGCTCAAATATTCATCTGAAATAGGTAAGGTGAGAGTGAATTTGGCGCCAGTCACCCCTGTCTCTCTCCACTAAATTCCTTCCATTTCTCTCATTTATCTTCAAGTTTAATCCCTTCCTTTTCCCAAGCTTCCCCTTTTGTGTGACGGCGAGCACGTGTTCCTTGTTTCAAAAGCCTAATCCAAGACGATTCCAAAACTGTGATAATGTGATTTTCTCATAATTATCTTCTGGGCTACATCATGTTTAGTATTTAAGAACGTGTATTGGGTGATATTTTATAGGTAGATTCCATTTCTCTTAGTTTGAGCAGGGCTAACGCAGAACGTCTCTTTCAGGGGAGACACGCGGCCGATCGCAATTCCATGCTTCAGTATCTCGTCTGCCACCAAAATCCTGATAATTCCTGGTCGCAGTCATTACCAAATTCCGTTGTGGCCTGAAATGTTCATATGAGTTATTCTCCCATCCTGGAGTTCCACCATTTGCATTACCTGACACTATTTCGTGTAAACAGGGCAAGACTAAATGTTATTATTTTCATTGGACTGATTGTGTTGCACATTGGCCCCATTTTTAATCAACTTGATTGTTGCCAATCTTTGCATTCTTATTCCATGTGTCCTATTTATGAGTTTGCCCCCTAGTTATCATGCTGGTTGTTATCTCATTGGTTTTTTGCTAAGTCTCTGTAAATAAATCCCTGTAAATTTGTAAAAGAATTCTAATTCCAATATGGCGACCTTCCCCATTCAATTGTAAATCCAGGAAAATTCTAAGGTAAGTATTCAAATAACTTCTCCCTTTGCTGATAAACTGGACTTTCTTGGTTTCGTGGCAGCATCAATTATAATTTTGTTTCAATTTCTCACCAAGCTGAGGTCCAGTTTATGACAGTGATGACCAAGTACCAGGATTAGTCTATTAGCGTTAATTAGCTTCGCTATTAAGCTAGACTAGAAAACCAGGAATATATAAAACCGATTATCTCATTCATGGTAATCATTTCATTATTCAAAAGCACAGGAAGCGATTGGAGCCGATGTCTTTGGTAAACAGAGTGTGTGCATGTTTTTAATATTAAGAATCAAGGAAGTAATATTATTTCTTTAAAAAAACGCAATTCTCGTAGCGTAAAAGCATTCATAACGCAGGGGAATGCATAGGGTTCTTATATTAGTGAAAACAGAGAGGAAGGCACGTAATGTCTGTCCCACAGAATCTCTAGAGTGTAGGACAAAAGTGTCGAGTTGTAGACGAGTAAAATTAGGAATTAGGAAGTGTTAGTTAAGGAATTTTGCACGTGCAAGCTAGGACCAGTATCTAGGAGTTTATTTCGGAATAGTTACGGCAAAGAAAATGTACATTTCTTGGTTAGTGATAAATTTTGAAATAATGATTAGTTTACAGGAAACCGTATAGCGATATCTGGCATTGATACAGCCAGCGAGACACAGTGTGTTGAAATAGTGCATGCGTAGAACTGTCCCAGTGTTGGAAGAAAAACAGTTCCAAGCGTAGTTATTTAATGACCCCCCAGTGCATATTAAAGACTATTAACGTAAAGTAAAGACAGTGCTGATATTCAAAGAGTAATAATTCATTTTGCATTTAAAACCCGCATTTAGCAAGAAAGTAGAGTTTTTTTTTCTCTTCCAATTCCACTTCGTTCTGTCGCCGACAAGCAAGACACTACGAATCAGATGTTTTTCCGCGCGTATTCGTTCCCACAATTCGTTCAAGGAACGAGTCTCCTCCTTGTGTGCTTAACGAAACTCAGGAAACTTTGTGAAACAATTTGAGACACCCTTGCGTACCATACTCTAAGCAGCAGCAATTCCCTAATATACTTAACTTAACGTAATTTCGCAACTATAATTTAATTTTCGCTTAAGCGCAAAATAAAGGGATTAAAATTTCATAACAAATACGTGCCATTACATATCGCTCACCGAGAGAGAGAGAGAGATCTTTTCTCCCCCTTCTCTCCTCTCTCGCATTAGTGCCTTTTAACACGGGACCGACCTAATTTACTTAAGAGTTTGGGAATCAACTCATAAATCATAAAAGGCAGATACAAAGAATTAGATTAATAACAAAACCTGAAATTTCAAATTCATTACCCATTTAAATCTTATCATATACTCAGTGCGAAATTTCTGAACACTTGTGTTTAGCGGATTACTCAAGCAAACCAGCTTTTTCTTTCCAAGTGCTTCAACCCAGATCATTTAGCGTACGCGATAAAGCGCATATATATTATATCTTGTTATGTGTTCCAACTGATGTGCGGGAGTGGGTATATCTTATCTCAGACTTGCATGTTGCAAGTGCTGAAAAACCATTGCACATTGTGTGCCTACCTCATAGCCTACCTGTCATCATGTCAGGCAGCGCCCACTAGTTCTCATAACTAGCTACCCACTCGTGCCACATCCAGTTTCCATTTCTCTCAGTGCCACTAATCTGCGCCACTGCTAAGCACCCAATCACTGAAGCACTTATCTTTCTCCTTTCACTTTCCTATCTCTTCCCTTCTGTTGGAGTCTCTCAGTTACCTTTTGCTCGCTACTTACCTTCTGCTCTGGCAGAGTACCTCACCTTCAGTGCCAATTCATGCACTGATATTTTGCATTGCTCCACGGAGCACACCGGCACCAAGGTGCCAACTAACCAAAGCAACCTGTATTGAAGAAACAGGGTGCCATACAACCGGTGTTTCCGCCCATAAGGACCGCAGCTCCTTCAGGAACACCCCATTAACAGTGCATCTGCCCATAAAGACCATAGAGCCTTCAGGAGCACTCCATTTGCTAGCATATCTGCCCTTAAGGACTCAGACTTCCTTCAGGAAAGCTTTCCCCTAGTGTGACCTTCACACGGCACACTCATCCACAGTGCCACCTCATTCAAAGGTGCCACTCATTGAAGTGCCACTAATAAGGACACTTCCTCATCGTCACAAACCATTTTCCTCTGGGAACACCCAAGTAACACACTTCCCCATCAGCAACATGTCAACCGAGGAGCACCAATATTTTAGGAAAATATAGGGAAGGAGGACGGTCTTTCTGGCCAGGCCCTTCAAAGGTTTGTAAAGGAACAGATTGCTGAGAAGAGAAAGTATGAAGAACAAAGGCAGCAAGAAGAAGAAAGAAAAGAGCAGAAAAGGCAACAAGAAGCAGAACGAGAAGAGCAGAGAAGGCAGCAAGAAGCCGAGCAACGGAGAGAAGAAGAAGATAGAGAAGAAAGACGAAGACAGCGGGAACTAGCGCTCTTAGACAAGGAGCTTGAGTTAGAGAGAGCCAAGAAGGAAAGCACCGAAGTGCTAGCAGCCCAACAAGCATCCAGCCTCACCCCATTTGCACCAAATACCTCCCTCGCGACAGTCAATGACCTCATTGGCAAGTGGACTGAAGATGAGCCAGAACAATGGCTCGAAGAGATTGAATTCCTCTTCGAGACCTATGACGTTAGCCTGGTTGAGAGGGCCTTACTGCTTACCAAGCACCTGGACGGTAAGGCTAAGGCCGCCCACCGAGCATCGGAAAGAGATCAACGAGGAGACATGGATGCCGTCCGTGAGGCCATTGCTAGGGCATGTGAAATTACTCCTGAGAGGTGGAGACAACGATTCCGAGGTATGGTCAAGGATGCCGGCTGGTCCTGGACGGAATGGGCCTGTCACAAGACTCGGGCTGGGACCCGCTGGTTCGAATCCCTGTGGTGCAACACATTCGAGGATGTGTTCAACCGGACCATGCTGGAGGACCTCTTCCAGTGTATCTTAGTGATAAGCAGCCAGCCACCCTCAAGGAAGCCTGCCGCTTAGCTGATGCTTAGGAAACATACAACCCCTCCCACAGCACCTTGCAGCGCAAAATAGTACCTCCCGGACACCTCTCAGCCTTCAATCGCCCCCGCAATGGACCACCTAGCAGGCTTACGTGCACCATCTGCAAGAAGTACGGCCAAGCTGAAGCAGACTGCCACTACCAGGACAATAATCATCCGGGCAACAACCCTCGGCAGCCTACCCATAACCATCCCTCTTCCTCTCCTAATTCGGCACCAGCTTCTCCGCCCACTGTCACTGCTGGGAAATCATCCAATCCCTGGGGGCCTCTGCCGAGACTGTGGAGCTTCAGGACACTCCACCTCAGGGTATCCTGCATGCCCAAAACATGTGGTCGCTCCCAGGCTTGTCCACCTGATCAGTACCACCTCCTCTCTGGCTGAGCTGCCAGAAAAGGCTCACCCTGAGCGGGTCTGGACAAAGTCCATCACCATAGCCCCTCTGGATGAGTCTAGCCTAATAGTAAACCTATCGGCTACTGCTGACACGGGCTCGGATATTAGCCTGATCGATCGGGCCAAAGTGCCAGCCAGTGTCTTCATAGATGAGGAAGTCAGGTGGACGGTAACCTGGGTAGACCAGCAGTCCATAACTGTTCCCACAGTCGAACTCCGGGTGATTACCGACTGGAGCATCGAGATTCACCGCCTGGGCGTAGTGAACCGCATCAGGCACGGAGTGGAATTCCTGCTAGGACAGGACATCCTCTGGGGATGCCCCCGACCCCCGCCATTCTATTGCCTGACTGCCTCCGCCCGTGAGGCCGTGCCAGAACCTCCTGAGCGGGACACAGCCTCTGTGACAGCTGTGCCACCCTCAACCCAACCTTCCATTCGCCCAAAAGCAAACCGGACCCACCAGGATCAAACACATTCTAGGCCTAGTCCGCGGATCTTGCGACCGGACGGCCACCAAGGAATTACTCCCTCATTCCAAAGGGATTGCACAAATTACCGCTGCAGGACCTGCAACGTAAGGGGTCACTCTGAGAGATGGGCGAAGTGCCCCAGTAGGTTAGCCGCAGCAGCCAACTCCACCGAACCTAGAGTCCCAGTCCTCTCACCGAGACAGGAATTGCTGTCCAAAATCATGCCAGTGACTCCGAGGGGTCTTGATCCCCCGGGTCCCCCTTCATCTTTGTCTGACATCAATTTGCTGCCAGTGCCACTTGCAAGCACTGGTCAGTGACATGCTCCGCCCATCTTGGCTGGATGCTCCCTGCCAAGCGTACTTCCCGAGCCTGGCCCTGAGTTAGTGCCAGTGCCGGACCCCGAACATGACTTGGATCCTCCTACGGGAGATCCACCAAATCTCACCACTGTGATCATCGCACAGTGCGAACCTCCGACCCCTGATTTTTTTTCTTCCCACACTCTTCCACCTGCTGAGGACGACCCTCTGGCAGGCCTGGACATTACCTCTTTTCTGGTCGACCAGGAACTGTCCGGCCAGGACGCAGACGCTGGTTCTCTTCCCACAACAGTTGTCGCAGCAGCCGAAGTAGGAGGCCAGCCCGTAGCCCCTGAGGCTGCCCCTGATCCTGCTCCTGACGGCACACCTGGCCGTTCTTCAGAGTCAGTATCCTCATCGCCCCCTAGGAATGGCGTAGCCAGACCCTGGAGGCCCCCGAAGAAGAAGAAGGGGCGGAAGAAACTTACTTAGTGAGTCAGAGCCATCAGCTTTCTTGGCACTCGTGCCCGTTGGCACAGTGCCGCTTCCATCTCAGAGCGATCCTGGCACCTGCCTAGAGAGGGTAGCCTGTGTGACCTCTGAGCCCGTAGCATTAACCATTAACCACTTAGGCCTTGGTACTACTAACCCTTTTCCAACTAACCCCCTTCCAACCCACTCTAGACTCAAACTGATATATTACTTAATCATACATTGTGAATTACCCTTCAGGTTCGTCATGTTTCAATTTGTTGCATGTTAATCGTAAAGCATAGTGCCGATCATAACTCAGTGTGTGCCATTCGTTAGTGCCAGCTCATTCAGTGCCAGAGTCATGGGGATAGTAGGTCAGGTTAGCTTAGGTGTTACAGTGTGCATTTGTCTAGGCGTAGGTTTCTCCCGTCATCCTAGCCAGTTAGTAGCCGTATCCATACCCTTAGGTAGGTTAGGCCTGTAAATTAGCCAGTTCAGAACCCCTCTTAGCAGTTAGGTAGGTTCCTTTAGATGTGCAGAGACACAATCCAGCTTATGTAGGGTCACGGGCCAGTCGGGAGGAATTAGCTAAGACCCTCACGCCCAAAAGGGTGTGAGGGGCCTTTTTTAAGGGGGGACCTGTCAAGGATTTACATTCCTCCCTCCTATTTAGCTGCTATCTAGCTAACTTCTAGGGAGAATTATCATTTCAGTTAGCTTATAGCTGGCGCCAATATGGTGGAACTCAGTTGTTTTTAACTTATATGGACAGAAAACGCATGCCTCCGCAGCCTACAGGAAATGCCCAGGCAGGGTAGACAATGGGTCTCCCTCTTAAAAAAAACCCCTGCTACCAGAACACACCTAGATCCCCCCCCCCCCCTTTTGGGTCATGTTTCCACAGTAGGCTTAGGGAGGAAATAGACGTTAGGGCATAAACCACTCGTGGGGTAGCTAGCACCTTAAAGCTTAGGCTCATTATCTTTAAGACTGCTATTCCTTTGACCTGTTTACTGGCAAAGAATTCTCTTTCAGGTTTGGGACCTATGGCTCTGACGCCCGCTCGAAGCAGCAACCCAGCAGAGCCCTTCCAGCGACTGTCCTGATCGTATGTCTTCGGTGGCGGCCCAAGTTCACGATCGTACGCCCAAGACGTGGTATTTCGGAGCTCAAATATTCGTCTGAAATAGGTAAGCCGAGAGTGAATTTGGCGCCAGTCACCCCTGTCTCTCTCCACTAAATTCCTTCCATTTCTCTCATTTATCTTCAAGTTTAATCCCTTCCTTTTCCCAAGCTTCCCCCTTTGTGTGACGGCGAGCACGTGTTCCTTGTTTCAAAAGCCCAATCCAAGACGATTCCAAGACTGTGATAATGTGATTTTCTCATAATTATCTTCTGGGCTACATCATGTTTAGTATTTAAGAACGTGTATTGGGTGATATTTTATAGGTAGATTCCATTTCTCTTAGTTTGAGCAGGGCTAACGCAGAACGTCTCTTTCAGGGGAGACACGCGGCCGATCGCAATTCCATGCTTCAGTATCTCATCTGCCACCAAATTCCTGAAAATTCCTGGTTGCAGTCATTACCGAATTCCGTTGTGGCCTAAAATGTTCATATGAGTTATTCTACCATCCTGGAGTTCCACCATTTGCATTACCTGACACTATTTCGTGTAAACAGGGCAAGACTAAATGTTATTATTTTTCATTGGACTGATTGTGTTGCACATTGGCCCCATTTTTAATCAACTTGATTGTGGCCAATCTTTGCATTCTTATTCCATGTGTCCTATTTATGAGTTTGCCCCCTAGTTATCATGCTGGTTGTTATCTCATTGGTTATTTGCTAAGTCTCTGTAAATAAATCCCTGTAAATTTGTAAAAGAATTCTAATTCCAATATGGCGACCTTCCCCATTCAATTGTAAATCCAGGAAAATTCTAAGGTAAGTTTTCAAATAACTTCTCCCTTTCCTCATAAACTGGACTTTCTTGGTTTCGTGGCAGCATCAATTATAATTTCGTTGCAGTTTCTCACCAAGCCGAGGTCCAGTTTATGACAATATATATATATATATATATATATATATATATATATATATATATATATATATATATATATATATATATATATATATATATATATATATATATATATATATATATATATATATATATGTTTTATCACTATCATGGATTGCAAAGCATAAGCCTACCTCGTCATACACACTTGCCATACTTAATTCATACGACTTATGCCCTATTTCATTTAACTTTTGCTCACATGTTTCCTCTTGCTTATTCTCTTGTATCTTGTCGAATCAATTTTTGTATATAATTTATAAATATTTTTGTTGTTGGTAAATCAATAAATTTCAGTGCAGATTCCTTGATTTTTTTTCATTTCTTCTGTTGACGGTCTGTCCTTAGCGGTGTTTCATAACTGGGCAATGAAAGGAGTTGAAAAGGCTAAATGCCCTAGACAATAAAGGTCTAGGCCACTGCTATGCCAAATCGTTACGATGTTATCATGCCTTTTGATTCTGATCCCTTTTGAGATAAGGACAAGGATTCTTCATTAAGCAGTAATATCATATCCTGTACATTGTTAGAGCATACACAAGAGTTAATTATAATTGTTTTTATAAGTTTTACCTGTTGTATATCAATAGCTCGGTTTCGAAATGCATTGTGGCTCTTCATGTAGGCTTTTAGTTTTATAAGCTGTTTGATATGATGATATATATGGTACCTACCGTATATCAAAAAGGCAGTGTATAATAATAGATATAATTTTTTCTCGTAACCAATTTTTCTCACTTTAAAGTAATCGGCCACCTTTATATATGAAGGTAATTGTTTGTTAAACATATATTTATAAACATGTTTTAAGTATACATAAATTTTTAAGAATTTTTTTTTTTCAGGGACAGAATGCAGACATCTCACGAGTTTAACAGAAAAATTTCGGTACGCAGGATCTGTATTCTACATACTGGTGGGAAGTCTGATGTATTGCCTTTTGATGTTAATAATTGGAGTGTTGTGCAAGCTGCAGCTGGTAAAAGACATGCTTAGCCCTAGTTTGCAAAATTAGTCTACTATGATTTGGTCACTCAGTTACCTCAAAATCCTAGTGAAACTGATGGTTATCATGCGCCCTGCTACAGGAAATTTACAGCCATTTCATACGAAGAAGGCACTGTAGGGGAGACATTGCCAACTGTAAGTGAGAAAAGAGAGTCCCATGAAAGTTTAACTTCAGAAACTGCTCTGGATAAGCCTTCATCATCTGGAATATTTCCTGCAACTGGTATGAATATTCCTTAAAGGAATTGAATTTTTATATGAACGAGCAGCAATGTCATTGTCTGTTTCTGCTTGTGGTACTCTGCTGGCTGCAA
>NC_089752.1:60910319-60912819 GCF_040412425.1 Macrobrachium rosenbergii
TACCATGCGCGAGCACCACAGGCGGGTGGACAGATAAAAAAAAAAAAAAAAAAAAACGAGTTTTACAGTTCGGTGAGACGCGGCCACCAGGTGGTCTGCTGCTTGCTGGAGGGAACTGAGTAAGGGCTACGCTGTCCAGTGATATTTTTTCGATTACCATCGTTTAAATTGGCGTGCTGAGCGGCGTATAATTGAAGAGACGACTACAGAAGCTCTTCAGAAGACAAAATGGAAATGCATTTCACAGGTAATCAAAGCTAGTTGACCTTTATTGGCATATAATTATGTGTGAGCCAAAACGGCGTCTTGCTAGCCACGGTACGCTTTCTCTATTAACCTACTTCCTGCTTCCAGCATATTATTATGGGTTGTAAGGGCAGTGGCGATTTCAATTTTGAAATCAGAATATCAGTAGCCTCATATATTCAACCTAATATTAAGCAAACACGATCTTGCTCGTTACTAAAAATGCTTTGTTAGTAAGTACGCCGAAGCCCTTATATAAGATAATGGTCTCATCTTTCAAGCTACTGTGATGCTTCGGGACACCTGCTGGATTTTTTCAGTTTCAGTTTTGAAATCACAACATCAGAAATCTTACGTATGCTACATAATATTAATTAAAAAAACATCCTATGCTTTGGTAAATATGCATTGGTTGTGAGTAGGCCTAGACCTATAAGTTGCTGTCATGCTTAATGACACCTACAGTTTGTCATTTTGTGAGCTATTAAGGATACTTTGCAGTAGGTAGGCCTGTAGGACTCGCTCTATGCCATCATTGTTTTTCATTTTCAGATAGGTAAAATCAGCGTTAAGGTTGTTTAACATATGCATTTTATCAACGCCGGTTTCTCAACGGAATCCCGAAACACCACCAAGTATTTCAGGGCGATAAACATACCGTTAAGAACAATGTTATTTGATTCAAAGCATAAAAAGTTGTATTTTGTATATTCCTAACAAATCTTAGTTTAAATTATGTTTTCATCAAGCGATATATCTTCGATTAGCAATAGCAAGTTAATGAACTGTGGTAGGCTACACTAGATCCTCAGGCTACTCTTGCGGTAGGATTGAAGGGCACATTAAACTATAAGTACAGCTTGATTTCGAATATATAACAAGTTCTCTATGGTAGAAGTTATTGAATCATTATGCCTCTGCCAAAGAAAAAATATCCTTTAAGAGCGGCAACGGCAAGGAAAAGAATCTTGGCTACGCAATAGTTAGGCCTATGCCTCTTGATTCGTCTGTATTTTTATCATTTTGCCCTTTTACGTCAGTTTTATTACAGTTAGGTCGGAATTACTTATTTATGGTATTGGTTTATGTAAATGTTTCTTCTGTTAAGATATGAAAGGTTCTGCTCTTATTTCAAGCTCTTGTTTATATAGTAGCCTACTAAGTAGCTAAGTGAAACAATACGTTGGTATGTAAAGAAATGTCAGAATATAAAATAATCTCTGGACATTTCTTATTTTTACTATATATAAAAGTATATAACGTGTAAACGCGTCCTCACACATACGTACACACACACACCATTTATATATATATATATATATATATATATATATATATATATATATATATATATATATATATATATATATATATATATATATACTGAATATATTCTTTTTGTAAATAAATTCCTTCGTCATGTCATTTTACGTAAAGTAAACTCTTTATATACACCTGACTGATTCATAAGAAGATCATTAACAGCAATTGAAGGTAATGAGACTCTCCCTCTGTACAAACACTCTCCCTCGATTTTCCTTCTTTGCTCTGGAGGTAAATCTTGATGGGTCGGGTTAGCTGGCTTTCATCTTTTACGGGTCCAGGATCTGTTTGCATTTGCTTCAAAATAAACAGGAGTGGAATTATTGTGCGAGTCATCTAAATGAGGGTTATCTAAATGACGTCACGTTGATTATGATGAGGTTACGCTGATTGTATCATCTGTGTTACGTTACGTACATTCTTTTTCTTTTTTAGTGTTTATCTATAGTATTACTTTGATTGTTTCTTGAATTCTTATGGTTTTTCATTTTGATAAATCTTCAATATATGTTGCGTTTTTACCCATGTTCTGTTTCGATATCTCTCCGTGATCATTACTTCTCATTTATTTTCATGTTTAATAGTATATATATATATATATATATATATATATATATATATATATATATATATATATACATATACATATATATATATATATATATATATATATATATATATATATACATATATTGTATATATATTACATATATATATATATATATATATATATATATATATATATATATATATATATATATATATATATATATATATATATATATATATATATATATATATATATATATATATATATATATATATATATATATAACTAGATAGATATATATGTATGTATGTATGTATGTATGTATAAAACAGGTCAAACGTTACATGACTTTATCTTTCGCAAATTTTTGGTGAAGTTGCC
>NC_089752.1:60917819-60925319 GCF_040412425.1 Macrobrachium rosenbergii
CAAACTATGGTTGCAATCGGGTTTGTAATAATAATAATAATAATAATAATAATAATAATAATAATAATAACTAACAATGGATACTCCACCCGGGACATCGCAAAATGCATTCGTAGGAGTATTGACAAATGGTACCAGCAAGAGCCTCGCCCCACCGCCCTTGAAGACGTCACACTCTTTTACAAGGGAGTGTTCCACAGGAAATATAAAGAGGACGAGTGATCTCTTCGCAGTATCCTAGAAGAAAATGTCACTCATACGGATCCTGCAAAAAGGTTAAATTTGTAATTTATTACAAAAGCAAGAAGACCAGCGGCCTGATCATGAAAAACAACCCGGCCCCCGCAGTGCAGGACCTCCTGAAGAAAACCAACGTGGTCTACCAATACAAATGCCCTGTTCGGGAATGCCCCGGCGCCTACTTTGGGATGACCACGATGAGATTTCCCAAGAGGATCTCCTGCCACGCTCAGGAAGGTGCCATCCATAATCACGCCAAGAATATCCACAATATCAGAATAACTCGGACGGACATCATTCCTAATATCGGAATGATTGATAAGGCGACAGACCACCGCCGCCTCCGCCTCCTGGAGGCCCTACACATCGAAAAGGAGAGACCTAGCTTCAACACCACGCAGGAGACGTCCCTCCTGCCGACGGTGGCACGTAGGGCGCCGCCCGCCAGCACCCCGGAGCCGGACGAACGAACCGATCAGGTGGTGCCCCAATCTACAGACAGTGACCTTCCCCATGCTACCCTCCCAGTCTTCAACGTCCGCACGCGGAGACCAGTGCGAGCATCGACCTCTGGGAGACGGTTTGGCCCAGGGGCTTAATCTCCAGAAGCAGCCAGTGAAAATTCAGCCTTCACAGAGCGGGACGCTATAAATACCGTCTGACGACCCCATTCCAACCAGAACAAGCCCACCCTTCCTTGAGAATGAACCGATGATACGGTTGGAAACGTTGGAATTCCGTTACGCCTTTAGTACAACGACGAAGATTCTGTAATAGAATACGACAAATTCCGATTTCCTGAAACTCAACGGCGATTAAACGCCCCTTTTAACTTCCATTTCTTTTATTCAATAAAAATTAATAATTCAAGAAACCAGATCCTCATCCAGACTATGAACATCGGCCAGTTGTTAGCAATTTAATATCAGCCCTGACGAGAAGAAAATAATAAGAAGAATTGAGAAGACTATACATAAAATCAGTTCCACTGATGTTGCCATCCTCTTCAACAAAACATGCTTGAAAGAGGGTCTGTTAATAATAATAATAATAATAATAATAATAATAATAATAATAATAATAATAATAATAATAATAATAATAACAATAATTCATCTTACTGCAAATATCATCACGGTCCTATTCAGAAAACCTGAGCAAAACTCCTAGTGTTTTATTTTAAGAGCAATACAAGAAAAATCCCCAAAGTTCCAGAATCCTCTTAACCCAACTCTTAAATCCCCAAATTCGAGGAGATTTTCTACAAAAGGCAATAAAATAACATCTCTGGTCCACCGGATTAACAATTCTGGTCTCCAAATACCTGAGGGAAGCGAAATTCACCCAAAAAATGTTGAAGAGAACAATCTGTATCATGCAACATGACACAATACATACAATATAATTTTGTAAGTTTTCGATAAATCTGCGACATCTCGGGATGATGGAAAATACGCACAATTATTCAGTCACTATTAAACGGTAAATAAAATACTTTAATTCTATCAAAGCATGTAATGTCATTTACACGGGTTCAAAGTGAACATATTTGCATGTGTCCACTTTGAACACATGTAAATGACAATCATGATTATCATGAATAAATACGTTTCTAACATTTACATGTGAGGTTTATCAGAAAACGGTAAAACAAAGTCATTGTAGATATTCTGATCACTCCTAGTCCTACAGTTCTTCATTGGAGGGGTGGCGGTAGACCTCTCGGCTAGCACGCTGTTGGCCCAGCGTTCGACTCTCCGACCGGCCAATGAAGAATTGGAGGACTATATTTCTGGTGATAGAAATTCATTTCTCGTCATAATGTGGTTCGGATTCCACAATAAGCTGTAGGTCCCGTTGCTAGGTAACCAATTGGTTCTTAGCCACGTAAAATAAATCGAATCCTTCGGCCCAGCCCTAGGAGAGCTGTTAATCAGCTCAGTGGTCTGGTTAAACTAAGATATACCTAGACTTTGGATGTTGTGTAGGTGTATCGGGAAAAGCTCTCTGCTTAGAGACATTTAGACAAACAGGCAGACAGACAGACATACAGCCACATCCCAGAGGGGAAAGGGCACAGGGCACCTGGGTGCGAATATGTGTCTAAAACCGTGTAAGTGAATACTTGGTGGCCCCCAGAGGCTATGATTTACACAATTATTCCTTCCACTTCTCATGTTATTGCTAAATGGCCAGTGTCTCTGGGGAGTGCCCAGAATTTAAGGTGGAGACACATATAAATACACACACACACACATCACACACACACACACATATATATATATATATATATATATATATATATATATATATATATATTATATATATATATATATATATATATATATATATATATATATATATATATATATATATATATATATATATATATAGAGAGAGAGAGAGAGAGAGAGAGAGAGAGAGAGAGAGAGAGAGAGAGAGTGTAAATAATACTGTGATCAGGATTACTCATTTCATTGAACACAGTAAATTTACAGTCAAAAGAACATTCGTGTGTGTGTATGTATATATATATATATATATATATATATATATATATATATATATATATATATATATATATATATATATATATCACACATTACCACAGGTGAAAAATAAGAAAAGGGGTGTAGGTCCTGACCGGTTTCGACTTTATTTCAAGCCATTGACGAAGGACTGATACAGAGTGTGAGAAGTCACAAATATATATACTACAAGAACAGTACTGATAACATACACAACCGTTAGAGACTCCATATCCCCACTCAGGCCGGTGTCGAGGTAGGAGTGGCCTTTAAAACTCATTTGGCTAAAATTCACAATAGACTCTCAGGGGACATTGCTGATAAACAGACCATACCCCACCTCAGATCCACACCTGACAGGTGTCATGGAGGCGGGTTTGGAAACTCATTAACATTACTACCCTCGTACTGTGTTTACAAATATGATAATCCTATTTTCATACATCTCTACTGCCTACCTTAAAGTTTAAACAACTTACAAATTTCTTTTGATATTAAAGGATCAAGTTTATACATCCCTTGACTGATATTCATATTATGGTTGTAACTTTCTTTTATAAAGCTAGATTCAATGATGTTCCTTTCCAGTGCATTATTAGAATATACAATCCTTTTTGCCCCTTCCCAGTTGATAGCATGATTGTTCTCACTAACATGTACAAATATACCACTGTTCCCTTGTGCATATCTCACACATTTCTTATGTTGTTCAATTCTTTTTCCAGTGCTTTCCCGGTTTGGCCAATATAAAAGTTGTCACAAGACTTACACGGAATTTTATATACACACCCTTTAGTATTGTCTGGGAGTTCTTGATAAGTACATTTTTCATTGTTGTATTGTTCTTAAATGCGACATTAACACCAAAATTCTTAAGAAGATGAGGATATCTTTCATATTATTATTATAAGGCAAAACAAGCAAATTTTTTTGTGTTGTAAGGTTCTTTCTGGTTTTGATACATAGTCTTTTTGCCGCTTCAAATGCACTGTTTAATACACTATCAGGATATTTCAATTTTTGCCTGCATTCCTAATCTTATCTATTTCATCATCAATATATTCAGGGCTACATACCCGTAATGCTCTTAAAAACATAGATGAAAAACACTGACTTTTTAACCTTATTGCTTTGTCCAGAATAGAAATGCACATAGGAAGAAATATTAGTGGGTTTTTCTATACACACTATATTTAAACCCTACTATTTCTTCGTATGAGGACATCCAGAAACAGTAAGCACCCATCATTTTCCATTTCCATCGTGAATTTAATTGATGGTACTAATTGATTTAACTTAGCAAAAAGTTTTTTACATCTTGGTTCCCTGGCCATACACAAATTATGTCGTCAACATACCTAAACCATGTTACATTACATGGGATTATGTTGTTTAATATCTTCTTTTCAAAAATTCCATATATAAGTTACTTAACACTGGGGATAGAGGGTTTCCCATTGCCATACAAAATTTTGTGAGTAAAATTTACCATTAAATTCAAATTTACAATCTTTTACACATAATTTAATCAGTTCAATTAAAAGTACTTTTAGAAAATGGGATATCCAGCTGTGTGTTCTCTAACAATTCAGATAAAAAACGCCATCAGATCATCTATTGGCACCTTTGTGAATAGTGATACAACATCAAAACTTACAAGCCTGGATTCACTATTAATCTCTACACTATTTAGTTTATTTATCAGGTCACATTATTCTTGATATTTGCATTTGAGATGGTACCAACTAATGGGTTGAGAATATGCACTAAGTGCTTCGCTAGCTTGTATGATGCGGGACCAACTGAACTGATAATTGGCCTGGCAGGAAAGTTTTTTGTGAGTTTTTATTGTACCATACATGTATGGTAGCGATGGAGAGGTCACACACAACTTCTTTATAAGGCTTTCGTTACCTTTTAACAGGTTTTTCACTTTCTTATTGAAACCACTATTCACATTGTCTAACGGGTTCTTATTTAATTCTTTATATGTTATCATCACCTAAAAGATTTTGCATTTTTTCTATATATTCACTTTTATTTAAAATTACAAGGGCGCCTGATTTATCTGCTTTTGTCATGTGTATATTTTTATCTTTTTCAGTTCATTAATAGCAACCATAAATCTTTTGGGGACGTTTGTGGTGTCTGATTTTTCATACTTCCATAAATCACTCCCTAACCATGTTCACTTCTTCATTCGTTAAATCACTATATTTTCCAAATTACACAGTCCTTTAGTTATTTCCACACTGTTCCTTCCGCCAGGAGATAAAGCAAAGTTTAAACCGTGGCCTGAGGCACTAGTTACATTTCTATCCAGCTGTTTGTTTGATAAGTTGACGACACATTCATGATTGGCGTTGTTGGTCAAAGGCTTCTTTCAATCAACAGCTTCATTTTATTATCGTGTTTCCGTTTCAGTTTCCGATACACTTGATTCCTCATCTTCACATGACAATATTCACGGAGGGAATCTCTCCAATCTGGTGGTATTGAGGCTTCAAAATGTCGTCTTTTCCTCGTGAGATCTTCAAAATTCTTTTTGGTTTCCAATGTTTTGATGTTGATATGTTTTTCCAATATGGCACGTTGTATTTCACCGAAGGGTTGGTCTTCTAATTTCAGCAAGGAATTGGTTATGGACGATCTTGGTAACACTTGTTCATCCCGACATTCACGTAAAAACCGCAGGTGTTCCTTGTTGGTATGAGCTTGAGTGAGGGCGTCGGCAAATTCTCTGACGGCATATTCCAAGATGGGGAAAAGAACACAGAAAGATCGGAAGGAGCGCGTGGTATCCATTGATGATTATTATCACTTTTGTACGTGATTCATTTATCACACATTACCACAGGTGAAAAATAAGCCTCAATACCACCAGATTGGAGAGATTCCCTACGTGAATATTGTCATGTGAAGATGAGGAATCAAGTGTATCGGAAACTGAAAAGTAAACACGATAATAAAATGAAGCTGTTGATTGAAAGAAGCCCTTGGACCAACAACGCCAATCATGAATGTGTCGTCAACTTATCAAACAAACAGCTGGATAGAAATGTAACTAGTGCCTCAGGCCACGGTTTAAACTTTGCTTTATCTCCTGGCGGAAGGAACAGTGTGGAAATAACTAAAGGACTCTGTAATTTGGAAAAATATAGTGATTTAACGAATGAAGAAATGAACATGGTTAAGGGAGTGATTTATGGAAGTATGAAAAAATCAGACACCACAAACGTCCTCAAAAGATTTATGGTTGCTATTAATGAACTGAAAAAGATAAAAATATACACATGACAAAAAGCAGATAAATCAGGCGCCCTTGTAATTTTAAATAAAAAGTGAATATATAGAAAAATGCAAAATCTTTTAGGTGATGATAACACATATAAAGAATTAAATAAGAACCCGATAGACAATGTGAATAGTGGTTTCAATAAGAAAGTGAAAACCTGTTAAAAGGTAACGAAAGCCTTATAAAGAAGTTGTGTGACCTCTCCATCGCTACCATACATGTATGGTACAATAAAACTCACAAAGCAAACTTTCCTGCCAGGCCAATTATCAGTTCAGTTGGTTCCGCAACATACAAGCTAGCGAAGTACTTAGTAGATATGCTCAACCCATTAGTAGGTACCATCTCAAATGCAAATATCAAGAATAATGTGGACCTGATAAATAAACTAAATAGTGTAGAGATTAATAGTGAATCCAGGCTTGTAAGTTTTGATGTTGTATCACTATTCACAAAGGTGCCAATAGATGATCTGATGACGTTTTTATCTGAATTGTTAGAGAACACACAGCTGGATATCCCATTTTCTAAAAGTACTTTAATTGAACTGATTAAATTATGTGTAAAAGATTGTAAATTTGAATTTAATGGTAAATTTTACTCACAAAATTTTGGTATGGCAATGGGAAACCCTCTATCCCCAGTGTTAAGTAACTTATATATGGAATTTTTTGAAAAGAAGATATTAAACAACATAATCCCACGTAATGTAACATGGTTTAGGTATGTTGACGACATAATTTGTGTATGGCCAGGGAACCAAGATGTAAAAAACTTTTTTGCTAAGTTTAATCAATTAGTACCATCAATTAAATTCACGATGGAAATGGAAAATGATGGGTGCTTACCGTTTCTGGATGTCCTCATACGAAGAAATAGTAGTGGGTTTAAATATAGTGTGTATAGAAACCCACTAATATTTCTTCCTATGTGCATTTCTATTCTGGACAAAGCAATAAGGTTAAAAGTCAGTGTTTTCATCTATGTTTTTAAGAGCATTACGGGTATGTAGCCCTGAATATATTGATGATGAAATAGATAAGATTAGGAATGCAGGCAAAAATTGAAATATCCTGATAGTGTATTAAACAGTGCATTTGAAGCGGCAAAAAAGACTATGTATCAAAACCAGAAAGAACCTTACAACACAAAAATTTGCTTGTTTTGCCTTACAATAATAATATGAAAGATATCCCTCATCTTCTTAAGAATTTTGGTGTTAATGTCGCATTTAAGAACAATACAACAATGAAAAATGTACTTATCAAGAACTCCCAGACAATACTAAAGGGTGTGTATATAAAATTCCGTGTAAGTCTTGTGACAACTTTTATATTGGCCAAACCAGGAAAGCACTGGAAAAAGAATTGAACAACATAAGAAATGTGTGAGATATGCACCAGGAACAGTGGTATATTTGTACATGTTAGTGAGAAC
>NC_089752.1:60932819-60937819 GCF_040412425.1 Macrobrachium rosenbergii
GAATTGGAGGTCGCTTTGGTGAATTATAACTAGTAAATGCTTTAAACTGAATTTATTTACAAATGAAGCAATCAGGAAATTAGTATTTAAGGGCTGACTGAGTACCAAGCAAGCACATACAAGGTGCGATGAGAGCTAGACACTGAGTAGCAAATCGCTGAACCTGAAAAGGCTACCGCCCTGAAATGGTTTGATGCTCTAATGACTTTAATGCAGACTGGTTACAAGATTTTTAGTTGTTAATGCAACTGGATTCCTAAGGGGGGAACTGTCTAGTGCCCTGGGACTGTGTTATCAGAAGACTCTTGCACATGACAGGATGGCAGTCAATGTCTAAGCTATTTTGGTTCACAAGGCAGGTGCAGACTGCTTGAAGAGCCATATAACAGGATTCTGGAAGAGAATTCTAGGTTATCATTCAAATCCAATGATTTTCTCACACATGAAATTACTTATGCAAGATAGAGGAATTGATCAATTAGATTTAATTAGCACATGGTAACACTACTGTGGGAATGATTTAATTATGTTCACTGAACTAATTTCATTTGAGCTTGGGACAAGTCATGAGGGGCAAATGGGCTTGCTAGGTCTGATTGAACAAAGAGGGCTTTGTTTAGGAGAATGAAAAGTTGGAAATACTGAAAATGGAGAGAAATTCGCAAGGAGAGAAAGATACGGGCATTAGACTGACTGCTTCTGTGCACTGAGCTCGTTGCAAAAGACGAATTTCGGCCTCAGGAGTCTCGTGATTCGTGCCAACTTAAAGTGAAGAAGAGCCACACCAACTTGGTGTGTTGGTGTTCTGTGACAGAGTGCGTGTGATCGGCCAGGTCGCGGGGCGTCTCATTTGATTTTTTTTGGGTTGGGCACAGGACGTCATCAATCTGAAAGTAGTCAACAGCCAGCCAAAGGTTGTAGGGGAATAGGTCTTATAGCTAAGTTTTTAAGGGTCAGCATAGTAGCCCACTTGCAGCCCTGACTGGTCTTTTTGTCCCTAATGGCTATCTAACCCTCCAAAGAACGTATGATGCTGTGGCTAAGAGGTCAGTATGTTTTCCCCTAAATCAGGTGATATGGGGGATAGGCCTACATGAGTTCACCCCCCCTTAATGGCGTCTCCTCCAGCCGCCATTAAATTTGATTCTCTAGCTAACAGGCTGAAGGGACGAATGGAATATATATGAAAGCTCCCCCTTTTAAAAAGGCATTCACTCCCTTTCAGGCGTGAAGGCCTTGGCTAAGTAAGTTATTCGCCTCGACTAGGCAGTTAGCTTTCCTAAATGAGTTGTGCCTTTGCACTGCAGCTAGCTAAAAGGACCTACCTAACTGCTAATTAGTGCCTGGAGAGCATGTCCACTACTTTATTGTCGGTGCCCTTGATGTGCTGGGTTGTCCAATTGTGGTCTTGCAGATCCAGGCACCACCACATGAGGCATTTATTCTGGTTCCTGAAATTGGTCAGGTAAACCAGTGGGTTATAGTTGGTGAGGACTGTCAGTGGGAATTTGTGGTCAGAGTGATAAGCCTGGAAATGCTTCATGACTAGAACCAACCCAAGGAGTTCCTTTTCAATGGTATTGTACCTCTTCTTTGCCGGGTTCAGTTTCTTCAAGTAGTAGGCGATAGGGTGCCCCATTTGGTCCTTCTCTTGGAACAGAATGGCACCTACCCCTGTATCACTCTCATCTACTGCAAAATAGAATGGTCGGTCATAGTTCGGGGTTCACAGTACCGGCTTGTTGATTAGAATCTCTTTGAGGTGATCATAGGCCTTCTTGCATTCGGGGGTGCAGTGGAACTCCTTGTTTCCCTTAAACAAACTGGTTACGGGGGCAGCTGCTTCTGAAGGTTCAGAATGAACCACTGGAAATACTGGACCATCCCCAAGAACCTTTGGGCGTCCTTCTTCGTGGTATGGTAGGGCATTTCCCTAATGGCCTGGATGTTGGCATCCTTCAGCATCAACTTGCCGCTGCCTACACCGTGACCAAGATAGATGATCATGGCCACCCTGAATTGGCATTTCTTTAGGTTGACCACCAGGTTTGCCCTATGTAATGCTTCAAAGACTTGGGCCAGGATGCGCAGGTGCTCCTCCCAGGAATTAGCAAAGACCGCTATGTCATTGAGATACACCACACAGTTGGGGATGTCAGCCAACACCTCGTTCGGGAGGCGCTGAAAACAGCTTGGAGCATTCTTCAGGCCAAAAGGCATGACCTGATACTGGTAGTGCCCAGAGGGTGTTGAAAAGGCTGTTAGGGTCTGAGAATCGGCTGAAAGAGGGACTTGCCAGTACCCCTTTTCCGGTAAATTTTGCTCAGAAATGGGCCTGGCCTAGGCTGTCCAGACAGACTTCAATACATGGCAGAGGGTAGGGTGACCGCCTTCAACTTCCTGAAGTCGATGCACAGCCGGTCTTCACCACCCTCCTTGGGTACCAACACCACTGGGGAGACCCAGGGACTAGGGGACCTTTTGATCAAGCCCAGATCCAGCTGGAGTTGGACCTGGGGGTTTACTTTATAGTATCCCTGGGTGATTGGTCAGGTGGCATTTTCCAGACGAATGGTGTGTTCCGCCATTAATGTGCATCTCAGTTTGTCCTTTGTCACTTGTGGATATTTGTAGAGGAGCTCCTTGATGTCTTGTCTCTTGGCCTCACTGAGTCCAGGTGTGATGTAATGGAGGTTGGCCAGGACTTCTGAATTCTTTTCAGGTGAGGGAACTTTGCTCACCAAACTGACCATTGTTCCAGAGGGAGGGAGTTCCTGTGCAGTTGCCCTGGGAGTGACTTTTTCCCGAAAAGGCTTAAGCAGGTTGATGTGGAGCCACTTTGCTCTCCTCTTGCCAGTCCACGAGGTAATTTAGCTGGCCCCTCTGGGTCAGAATCTTGTGGGGACCTGTGAATTGTGCCTCGAGGGGGCAAGAGGCCCCTAGGCGAAGCACGAGTACTTGCTCCCCATTCTCAGAACTACAGGTGCTAGCTTTCTTGTTGACCTGCAATTTAAGCCTCTCCTGGGTTGCGGCTTCGTGAGCTTGGGCCACATCCCATGCTGCCCTTAGATTTTGCTGGATAGTGGGGAGATTTTCGTCCCATGCCGCCTTCTCTGGATCTGCCCAGGCCTCATACAATACATCCGTGGGGGCCCATGTGGAATGAGCGAAAAAGAGCTCAAACAGGCTGTACCCATGAGTTTTGGAGGGGGCCTGCATGATGGAGAAGAGGGCATAGGGCAGGTTCTCTTCCCACTCTGCTCCATTCTCTTCTGCTAAGATAGAAAGCTGCGCACCGAGTGTCTGGTGAACCACTCGATGATCCCCTGGCTCTCTGGATGGTAGGGGGTCGAGTGGAGGTGGGTTATGCCCTGGCTAGCTAAACTATCCCGGAACTCCTTCAACATGAAATGCCTGTCCTCGTTATTTTGGACAGTAGCAAGGAAACTGAACCGGCAGAAAAAATGGATGAGGGCTTTGATGGCGTTCTTGGAGCTGGTGCTTCACACGGGTACCACCTCCGGATAGCGAGTGAATCGGTCGATGATGGTCAGCATGTGGGAGTTCCCTGTGCTCTGCTTCTTTCGCCCCTCTGGCCTATAGTAGTCAATGACCACATCTTGGAAGGGGACGCCAACAGAGGGAATGTTATGGAGGGGCGCCAGCAGGACCACTTCATTCGGCCTCCCAGCAAGCTGGCAGTGGGGGCAAGAAGCAACATACTTCTTAACAAATGTATGCCACCCTGGCCAGTAGAATTTCCCCTCCAGCAACTTTGTTGTATGATTCATCCCAAAGTGGCCCCCAGCCCATCATGGGCCAGTTGGAGGACTTGAGTTTGTAATTTCAGAGACACCACCACCACCTTATGTAGGAGGTGCGTGGGTTCCTCCAGTCCTTGGGAGACCTTGTAGAGGACATCATCCTCGAGAAGGTAACAATCCTTGGTGAGGTCCTTTAGATCCTACATCTGGCTGAGAACCTCTTCCCGTAGAGGTGTGAGGTTGTTGTCCTCATGTTGGGCCATGATTAGCTGTGACCGGCGTAGCTCCGTTACTTGGGCTGCAGCACCTGTGACCAGTAGGGCTCTTCCCCCTGCCGGAGTTTGGGAGTCGGACGTTGGTGTGTGGTCTTCATGCAGCCAGGGGACATCCTCCAGCCCTAGATCCTGGTGCTTGGGGTCCTCAGTGAGGTGGGGGACGGGGAAGTTTGGTCAGTGGTAGCCGCAGCTGTCATGCAATGCAAGGGCACGGCTTGTGGGAGGTGCCACAGTAAATCTTGCCCTAGCAGGAAGTGGCACTCTGGCTTGATGGAGCTTACTACGCCATGGGGCCCCAAGGGGTGCTAACCCGGAGCTGGATGGTTGTGATGTCCTTTGACTGCTCCTAGACCCAACTTATGGTGTAGTGTTCCTCCTCACTTATGTCTGCACCAGGGGTACTTGGGACCAGGCAGTCAAGCTAACATTGGCTCCTGTGTACAGCATGGTAAGCAGCTCTTTCTTGGGAAGGGTCCCTCTGAAGTTTGCCACAGACACTCCCCTCAAATTGGTTCACTCCTCAGGAGGCTGGGCACTGTAGGCAAGGCTCACATTCTTCACTGGGTGCCTTGGACAACTGGGGTAGGCAGCATGCCAGTGACTGCGCTGACCAGGGTGCTGATTGGGGGAGGTGTGACTGGCGGAGGATGAAGAGGAGCTATTTGGGTTCTTAGGAGGCCTCGGTGGGGGCTTCTGGGTAGTTCCCCTCTTAAAGCAGCACTCTGCTTTGGTGTGCCCCATCCTCTTACAGTGGATGCATGTAGGCTTGCTAGGCAGTCCATTCTTTGGGTGAGTTGAGCCTGAGATGTACCCGGGTGGCACTATGCAGCGGTGAGATGTGCTGTGGGACTGGTTGTAAGTTCCCATGAGTCGGCCATACTGCAGGCTTCCATAAGTGTGGTGGGCTGCTTATCATTGAGATACACAGCAAGGGGCCCAGGCACAATTGGAAAAGATCCCC
>NC_089752.1:60940319-60942819 GCF_040412425.1 Macrobrachium rosenbergii
TATTAATCTTTACGACATTTAATTATGCCAAAGTACTTAGTCGCTTCCGCGTGCTTCATTAATTAACTTTTTATTTTTGTTTACTCCGGTGGTATATTCCCTTCATCCTCGGTCTCTGCTCTTTACACTAGCATTGCATCTCATTATCCATACAGTATACGCGATAGAAAGGTCTTCCTGCATTTCACCAATGAACGACTTTAGTCGTCATTTCAATTTGCTTCGTGTTAAGCGTTCCCTGATCTTTGCATAATCCACTTATGCAGTAAACGCTTGTTGAACAATGTTATCAGTTATTTCAATTAGTTTCGCCTCAAGCGCTACTTGATCTCTCGTGATAATGGACAGGTGGATCAGCCTTCCCTTCAGGTTATGACCAATATCATCCATTCTTCTTCTTCTACCTGCTTGCATTTATGAATGTACGCGGAAATGACAGGAGAATAAAACGCTGGAGACGGTATAAGTTATCCTTGTAAATTATCCTTGAATTGTGAAAAGGCTGTTGTTCTGTAGATTACAAGAGCTGATCTGTCTTACTATTATAGTTAAACGCTAAATGCAAATAACAATATTTATATTCAGCTAGAGAGAAAATATGGAGAATAACGTCTATTAAAAGTGCTGATGAAATACGAAAAGAGAATCAGACAAAGCAATGAGTTGCAACAATGTCTCTGAGAAGGAAAGATCGTGAAAATAACGAGAAAAGTTTGAGGAAAAATTTACGAACGGCAGGCAGAAAGTAGGGAAAATAATAAGAATATTATCGGTTATCCAACCCAATTATTCCTGATCACGAAATAATAAATTTCAGGCGTACCTGGTAGGAGCATTAACAGGCCCTCTCTCTCTCTCTCTCTCTCTCTCTCTCTCTCTCTCTCTCTCTCTCTCTCTCTCGTTTAAGAAGCGTATTCTTGCGTGATTTTTTTATTTTCTGTTTCAACTTAACGATAGCTAGTGTTAGTTCCATTTCAGAAAGAAATTCTAATGTACACAGATCTTGCATTGAAAGTAAGCTTTATATATATATATATATATATATATATATATATATATATATATATATATATATATATATATATATATATATATATATATATATTACATTATATAAAAGTGAATGTTTGTTTATTTGTTTGAACGCTATAAAAATCCGAACTGCTTGACTGACCCAGACAAAATTTTGCACACTGCCACTATGTCACCCCAGAAAGTTTTATAAGTCAAAATCAAACCCTCGCCCCGTGACAGACACAAACACAGACAAAACAAGTGAAATTTTCATTTTTACGTCACCTTTTCCTTCAGTGCTTTATGGGTTAATGCTCATTTTTCACCTGACGCTCCACCTTTTCCTCCAGATCCCCCATAACACCAATTTTTTATCAGAATTTACGTGAATCTTGATAATAATTTATGAGAATTATTTTAATATAATAATTGTGTACCTCGATAAAATCAACATTGAAAACCTACAGGGCATAAAACTAGAGGACAACGACGAAGTTAAACTCGTCTCACTGCAAAGCAGTTCAGTATATCACCCCAAAAATTAAAGAGCTGTGTTTGACTGTAATAGAATAACTTTCTTTCAGTTATAAAGAATTGTAATTCAAAATGCACGTGGCCATCATTTGGCCCAAATTAATTTATGGCAATTTTATTAATATATTGTTTATTACCTCGATAAAATCGACATTGAAAACCTATATCAGTTTAAATGAGGTTTGGAATTAATTATCGGCAAACAGAGTGGTGAGGAGCAAGAGACAGAGGACGGAACGGTTGCCAGTTAACCATATATAAAGGCCTTCCAGAGTTAATCTTAGTAAGTTATAAATTTGATCGAAGAACTAAGTAACGTTTTTCATACAATCACGAACATACAATATGCATGAAAAAACGAAACATTAACTTACAGTCAGTGATTCACACACTTTTATTTGAAGAAGATTAACTCATAATTACGATTAAATAAAAAAAATCCAGAATATTTATTAATTTCTTCCGGAAGTTGTTGATGACATCAGAAAAAAACACTCCAACATTATTATAAGGCAAATAAACATTTTTATGAATGAGTCACTGAAATATAAGCCAACTGGGGAAAAATCGAAAGTAACAACTGGTATTATTCAGAATTCAGAATAATTTAGTATCTCTTGATGCAGAGTAAGTATTAGATTGCAAACATTTCCGGATATTCGCTAATCATTAATGTCTCGATTTTGTTGTACTTCTCCTTTATAATCCACTAGGGAAATTCATCTTACATTACCGGGAAATTAATCATTTTAACACAGTTAACATTACATGCTTGATTTTCTGAGGTGTGATGCGCAACATTCCTCGTAAGAAGTAAAATGGAATTATTGAGAATATTTCTGTGCGCAGATGATTATATAATTCTTAATCCTGTCTTTCAAATGATTGCCGGTGCACTCTCCCCGTGATAATGAAATCGAGGAATAGAAAAAGGAAGTTCAGAAGAAACAGG
>NC_089752.1:60947819-60952819 GCF_040412425.1 Macrobrachium rosenbergii
TATATATATATATATATATATATATATGTATATATATATATATGTATATATATATATATATATATATATATATATATATATATATATATATATATATATATATATATATATATATATATATATATATATATATATATATATATATATATATATATATATATATATCTTCTTCGTTTTAACGTGCTTTTTCCCATTTTTATATGAGGTAAGCACGATGACTCCTTTTGAAGGACTTTGATTTGGCGTTGGGGTAGGCCGTAGCCTCGATCGGCTGCCCTGCCTGACATCGCTTAGACCCCAGTAATGAATGTGGACATGTATCGTACCAAATCCCCAGCTCCCTTTCTCCCAGCAGGGAGGAGAACTGGGTGGTTAGGTCGACAGTTCGAGACGTGTGAGGTGTCTGTTATGTTTTTAGAAGAAGTTGGAGTGGCTTTGTGTATGTGTGTATTAGCCTGTAACACCCATTTGCTTTCAGCAAACCTATCTGTTGATTACATATGTAATCCCGGGGTGTCTACACGGATAGCAAAGTGTCCACCTCTCTGACCGGTCGGCTGCAGATTTAAATCCGTGCCACATACCTCCCTGAAGTCCAAGGCTGCTGCTCTACCGACCGAGCCATCGAGGCTATATATATATATATATATATATATATATATATATATATATATATATATATATATATATATATATATATATGTGTGTGTGTGTGTGTGTGTGTGTGTGTGTGTGTGTGTGTGTGTGTGTGTGTAAAACTATTCAGTTTCAAGTACTATTTTGAAATAATAAGATATTTACAACTCAACTGTATTATGTGTTTATAAAATACTATGAACCAGTATTATCTATAATATTTATATATATATATATATATATATATATATATATATATATATATATATATATATATATATATACATACATATAAAGACACACACACACACACACATATATATATATATATATATATATATATATATATATATATATATATATATATATATATATATATATATATATATATATATATATATATATATATATATATATATATATATACACTGTATATATAAAAAGTCCTCACGTGAAAATAAAAGGAAATGGTACCAAGAATTTCAACTTTTATTCCAAAGTCATCTTCATGGTACTAAACAGAGTTAAAGAAAATAACATATACTGGAAAGCAATATGGGGTCACAGATAACATTAAAGTATGTCAATATGTGCAGCAAGCTGTTTAAGTATTAAAACAACATTCTTCAAAAAACAAAAACATACTTAGTGGAAATATGTAATTGCTACAAATACCAGTGCAAAACTATCTGTTTGTAAAAAATCTAACAGCGAGTAAAACAAACTGTTAGATTTCTTACAAACAGATAGCTTTGTACTGGCATTTATAGTAATTACATATTTCTACTAAGTATGTTTTTGTTTTTAGAGGAATGTTGTTTACCTACTTAAATAGCCTGTTGACATATTTTAATGTTATCTCTGACCCTCTATTACTTTCTTGTATATGTTATTTTCTTAACTCTGTATAGTACCCTGAAGATGACTTTGGAATAAAAGTTGAAAGTCTTGGTACCATTTCCTTTTATTTTCATGTGAGGACTTATATACTTCATCCACGGGACCACTGTGGAAATTACAAGATATATATATATATATATATATATATATATATATATATATATATATATATATATATATATACACATATATATATATGTGTGTGTGTATGTATGTATGTCTATACATACATACATACATACATATATATATATATATATATATATATATATATATATATATATATATATATATATATATATATATATATATATATTGAATGAATTTTACCACACCGTGATTTTTATACACAAACACTGAGCTACACATTTCGTTTAATGTCCAATTCGCTCTACACTCGGATATGATATATATATATATATATATATATATATATATATATATATATATATATATATATATATATATATATATACACAGTATATACATATATATATATATATATATATATATATATATATATATATATATATATATATATATATATATATATATATATATATATATATATATATATATATATACATGTATATATAGTATATACATATATATATAGTATATACATATGTATATATATATACATACATATATATATATATATATATATATATATATATATATATATATATATATATATATATATATATATATATATATATATATATATATATATATCTTCTTTTAACGCGCTTGTTTTCCCCATTTGTATGGCGTAAGCACGATGCTATACCGAAGGGGAATTATAATTGATAAGTTGTTCGTGATCCCACAGGTTCGAACCGCTGACACCAGAGCCAACGACGTTCAGTGACGTGCTTTTCCGCATTTCCGAGGTGGAGCGAATTGGATAGTAAACGACATTTGTAGCTTAATGTTTGTGTATAAAAAAATCACGGTGATGTGATAAAAGTTCATTCATGAAAATAGCTACGTGTTTTCAAACCCACCAATTTGCTGTCAAGGTGGATGTGGTTTGATATCGACGTTAAGTACAAATACCTGCGTTCGACGGGGATCTCTATAGTACAGTGGGTATCAGCATACCTATCTTGACCGCTGGTTGGTTTAAGGCGCGTCACTGAACTTTGTTGGTTCTTGTGTCAGCGGTTTGAACCCGTGAGATGACGAACCGCTTATCAATTATAATTCTCCTTCGGCATGTACTGTACATGTACATATATTAACTCCGAGGTAGAGCGAATTGGATGCTGAACGACCTTTGTAGCTTAATGTGTGTGTGTGTGTGTGTGTGTGTGTGTGTAATTCTAATAGCCACAAT
Organism: Macrobrachium rosenbergii; assembly: GCF_040412425.1. Classification (NCBI taxonomy): domain Eukaryota; kingdom Metazoa; phylum Arthropoda; class Malacostraca; order Decapoda; family Palaemonidae; genus Macrobrachium; species Macrobrachium rosenbergii. Next base: position 60,950,695 of record NC_089752.1, read on the forward strand.
GCCCTCTTCACTTCTCGAATTCTTCGCGCTTTTTTTTTTGGATATGCTTGTAACTACGAAGCCGTGACATCCAAACACAAGAAATTGAAGAGACTTGTGATTTGCCGGTCGCGGGAGACGAACCCGGGTCACCTTAACCACAAGGAGGTCATGTTGCCGACCTGACCACGAGAAGGATAAAAGTCTATTACCTGTCGTACATATATATACCTGTCGTTTTCAGATATATTTATTAGAGCTGGAATAGACCCATCCTTACCATCGTAGCCAAGTGGGCAATCGTTTTTATTGCTTTTTTATGCTGAAATATATATGTAGAATCTACTGGTCACTTTTACCAGAGACATATGTAATTCTAATAGCCACAATGCCCTCTTAACTTCTCGAATTCTTCGCGCTTTTTTTTTGGATACGCTTGTAACTACGAAGCCGTGACGTCCAAACACAAGAAATTGAAGAGACTTGTGATTTGCCGGTCGCGGGAGACGAACCCGGGTCACCTTAACCACAAGGAGGTCACGTTGCCGACATGACCACGAGAAGGATAAAAGTCTATTACCCGTCGTACATATATATACCTGTCGTTTTCTGATATATTTATTAGAGCTGGAATTTCAGATATATTTATTAGAGCTGGAATAGACCCATCCTCACCATTGTAGCCAAGTTAAGAGGGCATTGTGGCTATTAGAATTACATATGTGTCTGGTAAAAGTGACCAGTAGATTCTACATATATATTTCAGCCTAAAAAAGCAATAAAAACGATTGCCCACTTGGCTACGATGGTGAGGATTGGTCTATTCCAGCTCTAATAAATATATCTGAAAACGAAAGGTATATATATGTACGACAGGTAATAGACTTTCATCCTTCTCGTGGTCAGGTCGGCAACGTGACCTCCTTATGGTTAAGGTGACCCGGGTTCGTCTCCCGCAACCGGCAAATCACAAGTCTCTTCAATTTCTTGTGTTTGGACGTCACGGCTTCGTAGTTACAAGCGTATCCAAAAAAAGCGCGAAGAATTGAGAAGTTAAGAGGGCATTGTGGCTATTAGAATTACATATGTGTCTGGTAAAAGTGACCAGTAGATTCTACATATATATATATATATATATATATATATATATATATATATATATATATATATATATATATATATATATATATATATATATATATATATATATATGCAGAATCTGCTGGTAACATTTTACCAGATACAGATGTAATAGTAATAACTACAATGACCTCTTAACGTCTTTAGTCAAGAGAGCATTGTTGGTATATATATATATATATATATATATATATATATATATATATATATATATATATATATATATATATATATACATATGTATATGTATATAGATAGATAGATAGATAGATAGATAGATAGATATACTGTATTTATAGATAGATAGATAGATAGATAGATAGATAGATAGATAGATATATAATAAAAAGTTGTGACCAAGGTTTATCATTCAGTATTACTACAGTGAATGATATATAAGACAATGTTGAGACTGTATGCTGTTCCATGACATAGAGCAATGATATTATTGAAATTATCACCCTCTCACTTTTCCTCTTTTTTTTATTCACGGTCCTTCACACGGAAAAAGTAAAGGATTCCATAGAAATGGAACATCTATTGACAACTCTCCCTTTGATATTTTATGACAATTATCAATTCGTAATTACATTCTGTCACTTTCCACATTTCCCAAACAATTTCGGACGCAGTCGACGTTCCCCTCCCTCCTCCATCGTTACAGGTATCTCGCCCCAAAATGACCCTTTCCTATAAGCAGGGTGACGTTTCCACGACGCGGGGAGGGTAATTTATGGTAAAACGTGTAGAGAGAGAGAGAGAGAGAGAGAGAGAGAGAGAGAGAGAGAGAGAGAGAGAGAGTCACATATCAAATTAACTTTACTCTTGGCCCGTTTGGACAGGATATTAAAAATGACCCTCTTTGACATTTATGTCGACACATCACCCCAACGAATGACCTGTCTGTCCTTGTTAAGGTTCAAAGGAAATGGAGTCTGTGTGGTCTCTTCCCCCTTTTTCTTTAACGTGTATAGCATAATCAGAGAGAGAGAGAGAGAGAGAGAGA
>NC_089752.1:60962819-60982819 GCF_040412425.1 Macrobrachium rosenbergii
TATATATATATATATATATATATATATATATATATATATATATGTGTGTGTGTGTGTGTGTGTGTGTGTGTGTGTGTGTGTGGGTGTGTGTGTGTATGTATGTATATATGTACGTGTGTATGTGCGCGCGTGTACACACAAACACACACTCACAGACACACACACGCACACACACGTGTGTGTTTGTTTGTTTGTTTGTTTTAAATCTTGCTAGATGACTGTTATTCTGTTTTTTTAATGATGGAATTCTTTCATTCAACTTCTTTCATTCAACTTCTTTCATTCAACTTATGGTGAAGATTGTGTAACTCATGTCGGTTATCATATATTGTAATTCTATATAAAATTTTTAAAAAATCACGAAATATGTAACATGAAAACGCCTGTCCATTCATACGGCATTTCTTCAGAACTCACAACATGAGATTATATTTCGGAAAACATTATCACGTTCCCCCCTTTCACCAGTCCCAAGTTAAGCAAACAATCCACGAAGCTTAAGGGAGAAATTCAAGAAGAGATGGCGAACATACCCGAGTGGTTCTTTCATTAAATTTGAGAGGGGAAATTATACCTCTATGTTTGTAGTGACCGAGATTTTAATTATCTTTATTCGGTGTTAATGATCTTTCAAGTTATTCGGTCAAGGGGAATATTGGATAAGTGAAGCTCAGGTGATGTCTTGGTGCCAAACTAAGATTTTTTGCAGGACCTTGTTTTGTGGTCTGCCTAATGTTTTTTGACTGATACCCCCTATTTTGATGGTGCTGAATTCAAATCTGAATGATGCCACTCTAGTATCCTTGAAGGTTTTGAGATATTCAAGATGGCCGCCTATCTGGCCGCCGTATTTTGTAATTTTCCTTTTATTGACACCATTCTGGCTAAATTGTCATTTTAAAAGGTAAAACTTGGTAAGATCATGTTACAAGGACCAATTTTCATGCTCTGATGAGCAGATAATAACTGGTTATCATAATTATACTCAATTATTTCTATGGAATTTTATATTTTGTTTTTTTATTTAGAATAAAATAAGAAATATTGATCATATGATAATATGATATCTATATTTACAAAATCTATTTTGAATGTTTTTAGGAAGTTAAACTTTGGACCCAAATGCAAGAAATTTGAATTTGAATATGTCACAGCTTTGAATAAGCACAAAATCATATTATATATCATATTATATTCTAAAACGTTTCCATTTGCAAAACTGAATTTTTTCTTTATTTTGTAGAACGCAACTTGACAAAATGGCTGAATGTTTCTACAATTGTGGAACATCTGAAGCACCACTGACTACTGCTGGTAAACAATGCATACAGAAAATAATTGAATATAGTAAGATACGAGGAGATGGTCTTGGTGATATTCTTCAGCAACAGTGGAATGATAATTCAAATCTGACAATAAACTGTCATCGCAATTGTGTGTCTTCATATACATCAAAGCCTCACATTAATCGTCATCTGAAACGACAATCATCTAAGTTACCTACAAAAGAATTAGAAGCACCAAAAAGGCGAAGATCTGGCGAGACAAAATTCAGCCTCTTAGAACATTGCTTTTTTTGTGGAGAAATATGCTTAATGCAACCAAATTCTCACAACCCATACAGATGGCGCTGAGTGAGACTGTGTACAACGGCTGATCGTGGTCTGGGAAAGCTGACTTTTAAAGAATCTATTATTCAGGTCTGTAATGAAAGGGCCGACAAGTGAGTCGAGGAGGTTCTCATCCGCATTGGTGATTGTAGGAAGAAATTCATGAATGAACGTTCTGTTAAATCTGCAGCAAAAGCATCAATGTGTCCTATGCATGACACTGACAAGGCATTCGACCTTTTGATACAAGAAATGACCAGGGACATTTTAAGGATATGGACCTCAATAGACCTTTACGATACATATATAATTAATGAGGGAAATGAACTTTCACGTTGCAACTTGATGCACAAGTTGCAACAATTTTTTAGAGATGAACTTCTAACACTGTATTCTCCTGGTGTAGCAAGTATTGTGATGTTCCACAGTAGGGGTGGTGAGATTTTGAAGATAGTTGATGATGATCATGATGACAACATTGCTGTGGAGAGACTAGCGAAGAGAGTGCGGAAAGAGTCAGAAGCATTTCGGGAAAAACGAAACAAGGATTCTGCTTCACAAATTGAAAGCCCCACTTTGATGTCATTTCTCTCCCACATCACCTCCAAGCTAGATAACACACCACCATCACTTCTCATCTGCAATATTATCACCAGTTTAATCACAAATACTACAACTGACTTACAAATTGCTCTTGGTTTACTTGTGTGAGAAAAATCACTCATCAATCACCTGTCAGTCATGGAAGTTACATGTTCATATGAGAAGTCAAGAGGTTTAAAGCATCGGCAGCTGTGGCATCTGTCACTGACAAAGCAATGAGTAGCGTCTCAGATGCCAGTATTGGACTTGTACAAATAGTCATTGATAATTTTGATTGCAACATTTCTTCACAGAATGGGTTCCAATCAACACATTCCTTAGCTGTTTTGTTAACGCAGAGTCAAGCTAAAGGGAATGATGCTAATAAATCGGATAAGGGGCCTCGAGAAAGAAGAGATGAAATCAAAAGTGCCACCAGATATCTCAATGTAGCTTTATAAGGGACCACAAAACCCACCAATGCCCACAAGTCATAGAAAAAGTAACCCCCTTCCTCTGCGTATTTTGGCCAGCCAAAGAATTCTATTGACAATGTCTCATGCCCTAGACTTCAAATTTCTGAAAGATGTTGTGTCTAATCCTCAAACTCCAGAGTTCGGAAGGCTCAACACCATGAAATGCAGAGAACAACAACATTCAGTGAAACCAGCAGCGAAAGCTGTGTACAATCCTTTGATTGACCGATCCCATCAGATCCATCAACAATATTGACTGCTATGTACGATGCCCAAAAGGACACACAAAAGACTGGACAGCAACACACAATAATGACTTCAGACCAGCAGCGTTATCATATGATTATTCACGTAACATGGGTTTTCCCAAAGTTGTTTGAATCATTTGTTCCAAGACTTGGTGACATACACATGCTTATGAGTTTTGTTGGATGTATTGGAACTCTTATGGGTGACACTGGACTGAAGGAAGTTATGGAGGCAGCTTTTGGAGGGGTAATCAAAATGTTATCTGGAAAGGAATTCCCACAAAATGTTAGAGCTCTTCGGCTGGTTGCAGAAGAACTTCTTTGCTCTGTGAGCCAACAGTGTCAGAGCTATGAAGACATATTACAGATACTGGACACAAGAGCAAATGAGAACAGGGCAACAAAATTATGGGTTGATTGCTTAATCAAACCAGTGCTTATAATGATGCTCTTTATAAGAGCAGAGAGAGAGGCAGAATGGCCACTTCATCTGATGGCAGTGAAGACGATGTCGCCATATTTCTTTGCTGCTGGTCACATTAACTATGCCAGGTATGGCTTATACGAATCCATGAACACACTGCCAAGGGAGGTCCTTAATTCTTTCATGAAAGAACATGTAATTTGGCATCAAGCAGGCATCTGGAATGGGATGTGGTTTGATATGTTCATAGAGACCACATTAATGAGATATGGCCATGGCCCTCGAGGACTGGTGGGCATTACTCTTAAACCAGCTGCCATGAGGAGACGGGTACTTATTTTACACCGCTGCAGCCAGCTTGTTAAAGATCATGTTGAAATAAAAGAAAATTATAATCAGGTCCATGTTATTTCACACAAGGAAGAGTCGAATACTCGCAGACATGCTGGTGAAACTAACAGAAAGAAAATCCGTGAGAAGCTGTCATCTTTCATTGATCCTTTGAGTCCAGATGGACATCAAGATGGCCTTGTCAACATAGCTTCTGGGGTTGTGAAATATGGCCAAGTGAATGTTGATGAAGCAGTTGCCATCGGAAATGAACAGGTGGTAGAATTTCGTGAATCATGGCCGGCAGGGTTCCATAATCCGATTCAAACCAGAGTTAAAACACTGTCTGACACTTAGAAGAGTGTTACCATTGGTCCACCATCCACATTTAACACTGCTCTGATATACTCCAGAGTAATGGGTATTTTGGCAACAAGAGACATTGATTTGAAGCATGTATTTAACCATGAACTTGCTCCAGTGCCAACATCAGTGTTTGATGACAGTGACCTTATGAGAATAACAAAGACAAAATCAGAATTAAAGACGAATCTACAGGTTGAGCAATCTTCTCGCTCAAACTACAAGGATCAACTAATTCAAGAAGTGCTAATCACTGATGGATGTGCAATACTGTGGGTAGTTCATTGGCCATCAAAAGGGACCATCCATGATTATGTTGATAGCTTTGTTGACTAAATCATGCGCAAGCTCAGTGAGAATGATGTGTATTTAGTTTTTGACCGGTACTATGATTACAGTATTAAAGATGGAACAAGGAGTGGACGTGCAGGAAGCGTTACCAGATAGTACCAACTGAGGCTAGATATACCCCTACCAAAGCAGAGTTATCCTCAATGTTACATACAGCAAGTAGCAACTGATTTAACTTATTTACCAGCAATTGCCATCAAGGATATCATCTTTACCATCATCTCATGAAACTTACAAACACAAGCTAATCCTTACAGGAGGTAGCCCAATTCCAGCTCAGGTTGAACAAGGAGCTTGCTTGTCAAGATATGACCTCAACACTACACATGAAGAGGCAGATGTTATCATTGTACAACAGATGATTCATCTTGCAAGAGAACGAGGGTGTTCAATCAAAGTTATTTGTGATGACACTAATGTGTTCCTCCTTCTTGCACACCATTACCATAGTAACAACATTAACATTCCTGTGCCAAGAGATCAGTCTACAGCATTTCTGACACAGTGATCAAACATCAGGACATAATTGAAGATTTGTTAGCAACCCATGCACTCACTGGATGTGACATGACAGCTTACATGTGGGGCACTGGAAAGGCTACAGCTATCAAGATCCTGAGAAAGGGGTATGTACTGAAAAAATTAGGAGATGAACAAAGTGACTTTAGTGCTATTGTCGATGAGGCCAGCAAGTTTATTGTCGCGTGCTATGGTTGCCATGAAAACACTTTGTCAGAGGCTCGTTATCAGGTGTGGTTGGCAAAAAAAGGGAACAGAGAGGTCACTAGGATGCCAGCACTGAAGTCCTTGCCACCAACAACTGAGGCATTCATAGAAAATGTGAGGCGTGCTCACCTTCAAATGTGTATCTGGAAACATGTGAAGGAGCCAGATCCTCCAAATTTTGACCCTACATTATATGGCTGGCAAAAAGAGGAACATTCAAAGTCCCTTTCTCCTGTAACAACTCCTCCAAATACCAAGTCAGCTCCAGAAGAGATTCTGCAGATGATTCGATGTGGATGCTCTGGTAATGAGTCATGCAAATCTTGAAGGTGTGGTTGCGTGAGTAGTCAGCTATCTTGTACAATCTTTTGTGCTTGCATTGCATGTTGGAACTGCTATAATCTTTGGACAAGACGTGACATGAGTGATGACGAAGACAGTGATGTCAATGAAGAGAATATAGAGGAAACTGAAGACTAGTATATCGTGCATATTGCGCATATTAAACTTTTTCAAAACAAAAGACAATATAGCATTTCAAAGCATATTTTGCACCGTTTATTGAAAATAGTAAAAAAATGGCGTAGTTGAATAATAATAATTTTTCTGTTTGTTTTCATTGCTTTGTATTTTGATTCTATGCTCAAATGTCTGGTAATTATGATTCATCTTTCTGGCTTCAAGCATTACTTGAATTTATATATATATATATATATATATATATATATATATATATATATATATATATATATATATATATATATATATATATATATATATTGTTGTAGACGATTGCCTTTGTGCCACTGACTTCTTTGATACTGACTTTTGCATATTTTCTCACTTTTACTTTTAGTCTTTCTTCAAAATTCTGGACAAGGACACACAGTTGGATGCGGTTTCTATTCATTCCACTTGCTACTGTCCATTTTGCCTGTGTCACAGTCTTTGTCAAATGAGAACTAAGGTCCAGTAACTACTACTTCCTAGATTCAGCCAGCCTTGTGCTGGCACGTGCTCTTGCTCTTCAGCATGCCGTAAGGGGTACAATAATATCCTCCATTCCATTTATAACCCCAAGAGTATGGCAGTTTGGATCTGGGGGGAGTTTCTATTACTTTTATATATAATGCTTAATTTCTTAGGGGAGTGGTTAACTATTTATAGTATATTTACATAATAATGTTATTACTTAGTCTAAACACGTTATCGCAGTAGCTCTATGTTCTATTTCTAGTTCTTATGTTATTAATAAAATGATTAATTTCTTCGTCAGTGGTATTTGGCGGGGTGGTGGCAGGGTAGGTCCCTATCTCCTTCCATCTGAACGTTTAGCATGGGCTTGTTTGTTGTTATACACACAGCTTCTGTTATTGTCATGTCCCGACATGTATTGCATTTGTATTTTATTTTGGTGTTGTCTTTCAGTTCTTGTAACAATGGTTTTTTGTCGTGTTTGTCTATGTAGCGTTGAGAGATGTCTCCCGTTTTTCTGTGAGCCATTAATTGCTGTCTAAGTGTTGTTGATGGCCTACCGACATAGCTTTCACTGGAAGGTCTGCATTCCTCCACGTAGGTTTTTTTTTTTTTTTTTTTTTTACAAGGGATGCCAATAGGTTGGGCTTACAGCATACCCGTATGTTTCTGTTGGTGTAGGGGGCTAGTGGCATAACTCCCTTCTTAATAATTTTCTTGATGACGTTGCTTTTGCTGTCGTATTCGTTGTTAAAATTAGTCTGGTAGTATATTGTTATCTCTTGTCCTTGTTATGTTGTTCCGTTTCGTTGTTTAGTTGGTAGGAACGGTTAAAAAACTTTCGTATTTCTGATTGTATCATTTTGTCTTCAAATCAGTTGTTTGTGAGCAGCTGTTATAATCTGTCCATCTCCGCGTGTGTAGCTTTCCATGTGGTACAATGGGTGAAGGCACGACGCACTTATCATCGGACTACTGACCGTTTATATGCCTCGGGGCACTCAACTCTCCCTTTAAGGCACCGCCCGACGTTCGTCGCCTTTATGTATAAATCCGTGTCATATTTTATATATATGCTTGTCTATGTGTGTGTTTTAATTCAAAGGTATTTTTCCGAGTTCCAGTTCCTTATATACAACAGAGACAATAACCAGATTTCGGATATATTCCAGCATTAATTTAATTTCAAGTATGTATATATATATATATATATATATATATATATATATATATATATATATATATATATATATATATATATATATATATATGTGTGTGTGTGTGTGTGCATGTGTGTGTGTGTGTATATATATATATATATATATATATATATATATATATATATATATATATGTCTTCCTTTCTGAAAATCATGATCTCTGGAAAGTAATATCATAAGTGATACTATTTAGATAAGGCTTGATAATACGGACGTAGGATTCTTGAAAATACGATTTATCTGAGAGCGTAGTCAAGTTGCTCAATACTCGTATATAATGAGAATTATAATTAATAACAAAGCTACTAATTAATGATTGATTTTACTTCATGTTAATATAAAGTTTTATACAGAATTGATGTGGACAGAGTACTAACTTCGAAAAAAAGAATTCACATTTAAGAAAACAAAAAGTCATTGCCATTTTTGTATATATACTTTCTAACTAAATTCATTCAATTTGTGTTGCTGTCTGTGTTTTAAAATCTGACTATAAGTTCTTATTCTTAATTTTATTATTCCTTATCCATTATCCTCATTAAAAATATCCACGTCTTTATCATCACTGTCATCTTCATCACCATCAGATATTACGTCCAATATTGACCTGAAAAATCCTTTCTGTGCAGACTTTGGAAGCTAGTTCTTTTCGTCCTGTCATTTTTGTTTCTGGAAGCCTTCCAGGAATCGGTTATTCCAGGCTTTAGGCGTGACGATCTCTTACACTCATCTCCTCATTAATGAATGGAGTTTTTCCAATGAATGAATGGTCAGTAAGTTCATTTATTCATTTTAGTCTCTATTCTTACCACCCAGCATCCGTTATTTATTGCCTGCTTTACACTTTATCGTCTCTAACATCCAGCTATCTTACATTTTACATGTTTCTAACCTACTATGGCGTTTCAGATAGGTATACCTGTGATCCAGTACTCGTATATACAAAACTTTATCTAACCTCTGGTTTTCTGCCACTTCTAGCTAAAAGTATCTTTCTTATTTTAAAGTATTTTTTTGACATTAGAAGACTTTTAATATTACGCTTGGCAAGAACTTGTTGTTAACAGGAATATCAAACCCTAATAGTTTCTTACTTAATTTTCCTGATTCTTATGGTTTTTCTTCTGGGCTGTAAGGAGGCATTATAACTCTCGCAAAGGTAAAGGATCTCTTATTGCTTTTTATTCCTTTTTTCCTTCGTGAAATTTTCTGCTGAAAACCCTTACGGATAATATCAACAGACTTATGTCAGCCCAAGAGAGCTCCAAAGGGAAATCAGCCTGCAGAGAGAGACAAGTTAAAGGAAAAGTTGATAAATTAATAAATATGATAGCATAGAAAATAAAACAGCAGTTATTGCATTATCATCTTAATGGTCTTAACGTCAAGCATTAAATCTGACCTTTTCCAGATCTTTCCTACAGACGTAATATATTCAAGCTGCAGGCCTCATACGTTAGTGGAATGTAATGCCGTTGAATGTCAGTTATAAAATATTTACTTTAATGAAAAACATCATTAATCTATTAGCCTCTAAATGTAATATTCACGTGAAATTTTCTGTGTTACTGCATGGCCAAATAACCGGGAATAATGCATCAGAACTCATCATGTACAGTAGTACCTGTGACACACACACGCGCATATATATATATATATATATATATATATATACATATATACATACATACATACATAAATAAATATATTTATACATATGCATATATATATGTATATATATACACACGTGCACACACACATATACAGTATATATATATATATATATATATATATATATATATATATATATATATATATATATATATATATATATATATATATATATATATTTCTACGAGTGTTCGGGGGATACTTACTTGACTCTGGGCGGCAACGGATAACGCAGGGAAGTTCCTTTTATTTATTACACATCTGACTCAATATTAGAACCACTCGTAGACAAAGCAAATGAAATCTATGGCTTAAGGCTTTCTTCAGGTGAGGAATTTACGTAAACTCATGGGTTCTCTCAACTAATTATATTTACATGACAACAAAGATCAGAAGAATGACAAATTACTGGGCAGGTAATAACAAGGGCCTGCTAAATGCTGAATCCTACACATGATAAATACTGTATTCTAAGTTGACGATATCTTCTTAACAGGGAAGATCGCAGTTGAAGCGGGGAACTGCACATGGATCGGCCGAGAGGTTCCACAGTCGAGGCCTAACTGCAAATATGCAGGACGGTTACTTGCAATAATAATAGGACTCACAAAAGGAATTGAGGAATGCACAGATGGTGCCAAATAATTCAGTTAAACATTAATGCATATTTTACGTTAACACTGAATGTTCCCACACAAATTACTGAGGCAATCGCACAATGGAAAAAAATGAAGGGAATATTAGGTAGAGAATAACAGGTCGTGACTGGCTAAAACCTCAATTCCGGCACATTACCTTAGTCCAGACGACGTTGTCCTTGTTCAATATTGCGCTGGTGATGGAGGAAGGAATTATATTGCTACTATAAAAATATACAGTCGAGGCCCCCGGGTCGACACGTGTGCAAGTGGACAGACAAGGACGTCTGTCTCGAGTAGGTCCTGAGCGATCTCTCTGGGGGAACTGTGGGAACTGAGGAAGATTCCTCTTGCAGAGTCTATTTGCTTCCCATCCAGGTGGATGGCGCAGAGGTCAATTTTCGTCATGGTTCCCTTTATGTTGGTCGCATGGGTTCCACGTGGCGCTAGTCAGCTCATGTGGGTTCAGAATGAAGGGGGGCGGTCAACTTTCTCTTTTGGGGCTTCTCCCCCCAGTCTCGCTGGACGCAGGGGTACCTAGAATTTTAGGCCCAAGCAGTCACTCCGAACAGAAATAGAGAGTTAGGCTTAACCATTTTGGAGAATGAGAGAGATTATGAAGGGGCGAATTGAGGCCTCTGTTCTATTACTAAACGATGGTCAATAATGTTTATTTTTTCTCAATTAGTTGGAAAATGCAAAACGGGTGAGGTTGCGAGAAAACAGCCCCAGTCGTTGCTATAGATATATATATACAGTATATACACACACACACACACACACACACACACACATATATATATATATATATATATATATATATATATATATATATATATATATATATATATATATATATATAAATATATATATATATGTATATGTGTGTGTGTGTGTGTGTGTGTATATATATATATATACATATATATATATATATATATATATATATATATATATATATATATATATATATATATATATACACATACATACAAATTCCGTAATTCTTGATATAATCTGATTTTCTAATGTGTGAGATTCGTTTCTGTACGCAGAAGGTTTCTCCATAAAATTGTCACTAAAGCTTGGATATTTAAACTCTTGACTAACGTAAAGCCAGTTATTTTATATATAATTTATTTGCAAGTTAGGTTAAGATCAATGTCAAAGTAGATTGCCATGGCATCTTTATTTACATATCAGTAACTGTTTCATAGATTATTGAAATTTACATAACTATAACATAGATACTTGATATTGCTTTTTGTAACATCAATTACATCACTTGCCTTATTATCAGTGATGAAGATAATTATATTTAGCAATTATTTCAAACAATACTTAGCCATGTATACAGTATACACTGCCAAATCAGAACCGGGCAGATACTTCGAGTTAATGTAAAGAAAAAACTGGAACGAGGATAGATCTTGTTTTTGATATAAAGATGAGGTAGGACAAAAACTAAATTTCATAGATTCACCAAATGAGTGTCCACTTCATTCCCTGAACTGAGTGAAAACATTTCGAGATTTTTTTAGATAATTACGAACAATGGGAATTATTGGGAGATAAGATATATTACATGACGCTTGTTATTTGTGTAATTCTCTCTGGTCGTGTGAGATGACACAAAGGAAACGACAAAATCTTAACTTAATTTGACTTTTCGATATTCACGACAGTTGTGTACAAAGAGAAACAAGTAAAAAATGTGCCGAAGCGTCTTTGGTGCAATCGAGTTTTCTGTACAGCCGCTAAAGCGTATAATCAAGGCCACTGAAAACAGATCTATTTTTCGGTGGTCTCGCTATAATTCTGCATGAGCCGCGGCCCATGAAACTTTAACCACGGCCCGGTGGTGGCCTGGCCTATATCGTTGCCAGACGCACGATTATGGCTGAATTTAACCTTAAATAAAATAAAAAGTTCTGAGGAAAGAGGGCTGGAAGTTGGTATGATTGATGAATGGAGAGTGGATGATCAACATACCAATTTGCAGCCCTGTAGCCTCAATAGTTTTTAAGATCTGAGGGCGGACAGAAAAAGTGCGGACAGGAAAAAGTGCGGACGGACAGACAAAGTCGGAACAACAGTTTTCCTCTACAGAAAGCTAAAAGCAAAGAGAAAATCACATCAATTCAAAGTTTTATAATTAGGAATGTGTTTCCCTTGGCAATTCGTAAAATAAAGCGAAAAACTAATCGTGTTCGCTTTCGTCCAAAATTTCGTCGACGCATAAAAAGAATGGCGAGACAGAAAGGCAAAACAATAAGGATGTGAATTAGGATGGCATAAATACACCTGCCTAACGGAACTTCATGTTAACATTTCGCTTTCGTCCGGGTTTGCTTCAAATTATTTAGAGTCGGCGCTTCGGAATTACGAAGACTGCGTTTTGAGAAGTAATTTTCTTTCCTCTTCCATAATTTAGACATCGTGTTTTGCAGTGGCTTTGCAGTAGAATTAATTAGACAAACTTTTTTTTAGTGAGTGTGTTCACATCACGGATAATAATAATAGGTACACAAGCAATAGAAACTGTAATAATAAAAAAATAGTAATAAATACTTCAGAACATGGAGCAATAATAATAATAATAATAATAATAATAATAATAATAATAATAATAATAATAATAATAATAATAATAACAACAACTATAGAAGTGACAGAAACTGTAACAATCGGAATAATAATAATTTATAGCAGTAACAAAAACAGCAACAATGATAATAATAATTATGATAATAATTATAATAATAAAAACTACAGAAATAACAGAAACTGTAACAATAATGATAGTAATAACAACTACAGAAGTACCAGAAACGGCAATATAATAATAATAATAATAATAATAATAATAATAATAATAATAATAATAATAATAATAATAATAACAATACTTTTTCCAGTCGAACTAGAGCCAGGATCATACTTCCGCAAAAAAAGAAAAGAAATATTAACTTTAGCATCCCTTCGCAAACCCCGCCTTTCCCTCTTCCCATACTCTCCCCCCAAGAAGAAGAAGAAGAAGATAAAACCTCCACAGCACGGAGTAACAGGAAGAAGAGTAGGGAAATCTTCCATAATGATCGTAACAAATGTCCTGCAAACAATCCGTCTGTTGTACACGACATTGTACGGCATAAATCAGCTGGCACTTGTCTACACAGATGACACGGGTTCTTTCATTCAATATTCAGCCTCCGTTTGCTCCTTTTCGTGCTGAGGATTACACAGACGATCGGGCTGTGTTAGGCTGTGGTTGGGTACGTGGTGGAGAGTTCCAGCTTTGTGTGTATGTGTGTGTGTACAAATGCGTGACATAGAAACACTCACGCACACACAAATACATACACACATTACATACACATTATATATATATATATATATATATATATATATATATATATATATATATATATATATATATATATATATATATATATATATTTCAGAAAACCCGCCATTGCCAGAATATACAGCAAAGGGCATCAGAAGAAGTCTTGCAGCATTTCATCTATTTATTTTACAACGTTTCGAGGCCAAGCCTCATCATCAAGCTGAAACATACAAACATTAAATAACATGTAATTGACTTGACTAATTATGAAAGGTAATTTATTTAAAAAGAAACTAAAAAACTAAAAGAGAAGTGCTAAGTACCTTTCAAGGAGTAGGAGGGAAGACAAGTGACAATCACAAGATATGTAGGTTGAAAGTAAGCTCATGCCGAGAAGAGAGCTGTGGAGGTCGTTTGACTGTTTAACTCTGGAACTACTTATTTAATAAAAAATGATTCGTAGATCGCAAGCTGTTGAGGGGAAGAGGCCCTAGTAAGAATTTTGAGTTGCTCATATTGGATGTTAAATTTACATTTATAGGCATGGTTCCGAATGTTAGAGTATTCTGGAGACGTCAATCGATCCCCAGTGCAATAACCCACACCCCCATGGCAATCAATGCGAACTTTGAGGAACCTACGAGAGTATCTAGCACATTTTCCCCGATTACATCGGGGACAAGTTAATAAATGACCGCATTTGATGCCAATAGGGGATAAAGTTTATCTTTATGTTTAAAGATAGACCCGATTGTCAGGGGATATGTTGTTATTAGTTGGCATTTTAGGGCAGGGGCATGTTGATGTATTAGTTGTTTAATTTTGTTAAAGAAAGAATCATTTTGAATAAAAGGAAGACTGGCATAAAATGGTTTTCTAGGAACAGTCGGGAAGTTGACTCTGGGTATAATTTTATCATTAAGGAACTTATTCAAATGTTTAAAAAACAGTTTGTTTGGAAAATAATTGACTAAAAAATATTTTTGTAAAAACATAACTTCCTTATGAAATTCCGCCCAACTCGACATTCTGTTTCATGGTTTTAGTTCGGATAATTTTAGAACATTGCTATACCTGGCAGTGCAGAACACTGTCTTTGCTTTAATGGGAATACTTACCCTCAAACTGACGTAATGCCAATGGGCAGTCCTTTGGGCCCGGTCTTTGCTAATATTTTTATGTATTACCTAGAGGAGCAATTGCCTGACAATTGCTCTCTGGCATATCTCCCACTCTTTTACAGTCGTAACGTTGACAAGACCTTCATTTTTATTCAGAAACAAAGATCAAGCAGATGCTTACCTACGCTTTGCCAATAATGCTCATCGTAACATAAAATATACTTTTGATTATGAAAAGGAAAATAGATTGGCATTTTTAGATATTGAGGTTTCACGTAACATTGAAGGGTTTTTTACATCTGTTTTTAGGAAAAGAACATTTACTGGCTTGGGTACTAGTTTTTATAGTTGTTGTTGTTTTAAATTTTAAATTAAATTCTCTTAATGTCCTCTTCCACAGGGCCTTTACTTTAACGTCGAGGTGGGCGGATTTTATACTATTAAATGTTTGTGTTTCAGCATGATGATGAGGCCTGGCCTCGAAACGTTGCCAGAATAAATAGATGAAATGCTGCAAGACGTCTCCTTCTAATGCCCTTTGCTGTATATATATATATATATATATATATATATATATATATATATATATATATATATATATATATATATATATATATATATATATATATATATATACATAACATATACATATAAATATATATTGTATATGTATTACATATATATACAGTATATATACATACATATATATATATATATATATATATATATATATATATATATATATATATATATATATATATATATATATATATATATATATATATTGTCAAGTGGAATCCACTTCTGGAAGTGAACCCAAACCTCCAAACTGTGTTCCACCCCCAAAATAACGTAATTTGGCACTGATATCTAACTGAGGAGGGCGTGAGAAACTCAGCCCCTATGTAAATTTCTCTTCATGCTCCCCTTTTGGTGCATCTGTTTATCTTTTCTAAAGACTTGGTGACTGCTTGAATTACCTCTTTTCAGATAAAAGGCGAATGGAGACGAAGTCTGTCGAAAATCCGCCAGAAAAATTGAGTTCCCCATAAAAACTGGAGAACATGGGTTGCCAGAAGTCACTAGGATTTGGGAAAGATTCTAACATAGAAAACAAGGGCACGACCGCCATTCCTGCGATGACAGTGACCTCTGGGAGGAGCAAGAAAATAAGCCCCCGAGGTCATATAAGGAGAGAAAATGCGGTGATCGCTCTCAGAACGCCCCCATAGCAGACACACACGCCACTCCCTTGCATAGCTCCTTTATTGGGCTGACCTGATCCACTTAGTCACCTTTTCGACCACCCAGTCACATTACCTGTGCACTTTCCCATTAAAATCACCCCTCCAGAACTGGTGAAATTCGACGAGGCCCCTCCATCGCTCCGTTATAAGGTGACGTCCTGACTAGAGGTTTTTTCAACAGTCACGTATCTTTAATCTCCAACTGCACTTTCATTTTCTTTTCTGAAGTGCGAGTTTTCACAAAGACCTGACTCATTTAGCTCAGTGTGGATTTTAATGCAAGTATTATCGTACCAGAACCGAGTCATTTTGGCACCCTCTGTGCATCCCTCGGTTCGCCCGAGATCGTTATAATTATCCTTGTGTAACCTCTGGCATTATCAAATTGCAGACGGTACATCGGCTGTGGAAACATCAACTTGTTTTGTGCGTCTTACAGTGAAAAGGTCACTGCAATCAATTCTTCAGTATTCCTTTCAAGAACATTAATCATAGACTATTCAATTTTTAAATAATGATAGCATAACTAACCACGTGGCAGCCCTGTCTGATCTGCCTATCATTCCCCAGTCTTCTGATTGACGTGTTTAATTGTAAATATATTCCATTTAAAGTAAACCCAAGTGTTTATCTGTAAAGGCCCTTTGTTGAAATACGGCCCACAGCCCATCTTTTTTTTTTCTTTTACGATTCCTGCCTGACCTAGCAATTGCAGTCAGATTTCTTCAAGTCCCCCTGTTCAAGAGCTAGACCCCAGATTGACTCCTGAACAAGGAAACCAGTAAGTAGGCCAGGTAAGAATCTAAAAAAAAAAAATAAAAAAAAATTATATATATATATATATATATATATATATGTATATATATATATATATATATATATATATATATATATATATATATATATATATATATATATATATATATATATATATATATATATGTGTGTGTGTGTGTGTGTGTGTGTATGTGTTCGTGTATCTATGTGTGCGTTGGCTCTCAAATACATTTCGGCTAATACTACTACTTCAGTCCTGAACGCAGGTGGATATGGAAGGAAGGAAGATTGGTAAGATAATATCTATATAATTTACACAGATGAGCCATAACGTATTATAGTAATTAACTTCTCGATCATATGATTAAAAGATATTAAAATACTGATATAATTAAGCCCCATTAACTTGTATTCTTTACAGATTACGGTAACAAACATACTGCTCAAATAAGATAATATACTTTGTTTATATATATATATATATATATATATATATATATATAAATATATATATAAATATATATATATATATATATATATATATATATATATATATATGTATATATATATATATATATATATATATATATATATATATATATATATATATATATATATATATATATATATATATATATATATATATATATATATATATATATATATATATATATATATATATATATATATATATATATATATATATATATATATATATATATATATATATACACACACACATACACACGTATATAAACACACACATATATATATATATATATATATATATATATATATATATATATATATATATATATATATATATATATATATATGTAAAGTACACAGATGTAGCAATGATTTTGAATTATGTAACATGCAACTGCCTGCTCACGTTCTAGTTAAGACGAGAATATTATGTACAAAACGCTGTCGAAAAGAATTTCATTCTCTTAAAAAAAAAAAAAAAAAAACAGACTGACAAGCACCATTAAGCCCAATGGTTATTCCGACGAAAATATAACCCACAGTGATGAAGGGAGATATACTACCCAGGAAGCTATAAAAGCAGACGTGAGTCAAGATTAACAGGAGCAGAAAAAAATGTTTTGTTTGACTTTTCGCGTCTTTAGCCTCGGTTAAACGGTGGCCCAGTGGACGAGTACAGAAATGGCTTAGGGAATGTTTAGCGATGCTAATGATAATGTTGCAGTTCCTCATTACAAGATATATGGTGGCAGGGAGACTTGCCTTGCTTGGAAACGTCGGTGCTCAATTCTTTATTGATCCAGGTGTGTTATGGCAAAATTATTTTAAGTTGCAGGTGACTATTTTTTACTTAAAAGTCGTCTGTTATTTTTTATGCTTTATAACCCACATAGCGCTCGTATATCAAGGGTTATAAAAGCTTAAAATGACCGTCTCACTAACTATACTTTCAGACTTGTACAAATCTTTTTGTTGTCCACATTTAATTGTTATATGTTGAGGCATACAAAAATTATTTAGTCAGTAACATTATGTAAAAGCAGGTAAACTGGAAGCACCGGGAAAGCGTGACAGTAGTTATCGTCTTAATTCTGCAACGAAAGTCGTATACTACTTTAAAACTTTTGTGGTAATTTATTCGTAAAATCCATCATATCTAAGATTTTACTTGAAGCATACATGAGCTCTACAAAATATATTTGCTTTTCCATCTTACACAACCCAGCATCGAGTATTTGCAAAGTGATGATACAAGCAGGATATTGATTCCAGTGCTTTTACATGGATTGCTTTGAAAAACAATATCTTAACATAAAATTCTATTGCTCCTAAGTGTAATATTTATCGGAAATATTAAACGAATGAATGCTCATTGAATAATCTTGTGTAAGAGAACTCTCACAGCAACAAGAAACACAACATTTCTTGTAGATCAGCCTATAGATTGTTAAGTTCTGTGAGTATGGGATTCTCTCTTCTAAGCGCTCTTTTACTACAGATATAAAAGTAATATATAGATTTCAGCCTCTCCAACAACGGGGAACATAGAAAACAAAGCAGATTCTGTATTGCATCACGAGAAAAATGTAAAAAACTTCCCATGAATGAAAACTGGTAGCATTTATTATGACTCCGAACTTTTCCCAACGAAAAATAAACATGCAGGGGAACTCCTAGCATGAAATGCAAAAGAAGGAACACCTTATGGCGATACATTAAGTGTATTTTAACTCTACGGATATTAACGTTACAAACAGAACTAATTTTATTAATTATAAATACAGTTTTACAACTACTAAATCGGTATAGTAACTGTAATTTCATTCAGTATATAGTGCATTAATGTTACATATACGTGAGGCTGACTTGTTTCTCTCAGGGTAGTGTTACTTATCTTAATAATTCAAGACTAGGAATTTATCAGTGAGAAAGGAATTATTTTAACATCATAAGTTCCGAATATATCGAGGGCTTAATGAAATGTCACCTGCAAAAGTCAACTATTAATTAAGATTTCGTACGTCGAGGAAATATTAATTTTGGAAAGAGAAATAATTAGAACTTTACTTACAATAAAACTTATATACTTTTCTCGTGTGGAATTACGTCAAACTTCCAAGAAGTTTTATTGAATCCGCAAAGTAACGGATAGACTTGTAATTACAGATCGACCAATTTCCTACTGAATAAAAACTAGTGACGTCTAGGGCACAGAATGAGAAATTATAATCATAATGTATTGGGAACAGAATATTAAAAACTTAAAAATGGTACACGTGAATAACTCTCCTAGTCTCTCTCTCTCTCTCTCTCTCTCTCTCTCTCTCTCTCTCTCTCTCTGTCTCTCTCTCTCTCTCTCTCTCTCTCTCTCTCTCTCTCTCTCTCTCATGCGAGAATATATGTAATTAAATGAGACTGATAACCATCCACTCACCTGTACTACAATAATTTGTTAGAATAATTCCATAGTAGATTATACCTTAGGGTTAACTTTATCGACTTATTGGGAAATGGTCTTTCTGCCGTCAGCTTTGAGCATTACAGTACTTTACAAGATGCATATTACAAGTATTGCTTATTCATCAAAGTTTCAAAATTCATTCAACAAAAGTTTTAAACGATCTTTACATTTTCTCTGTGTCGTTACATAAAGGTAACAAAAGATGGAAATATTTTCACTTCAAATTTTAATTTTATTTATAAAAAATATCAACACTCTTGATATTTTATATCCATTAAGTAGAATTATTTATGTTGTCTCTGTTTACATTACATAAATTTTTCATTATCAGCTTTCCACGGACATGAACTGACGTTTAAGTTAACTGAATCGAATTCTACTCCGTATTTTATACAGTATCATCAACACTAATAGGATTAAATGACTGACGCTCGATTCAATTATGACCTACAAAAGAAGCAGCTATAAGAAGAGGTTTATCTGTTTTGTAATTGCTCAGTACAAGCAAAGCTTAGTATTTTTAAAAATATCTTGGTTATTATTATTATTATTATTATTATTATTATTATTATTATTATTATTATTATTATTGTGACTGATTTGTTATAGTGATGGCATAGCGAATCACAGGACAGCTTTTTCAAATTCTCTCTGAGTCGAATGTTATTATTATTATTATTATTATTATTATTATTATTATTATTATTATTATTATTATTATTATTATTAAATAAGACTCATATGAACCTGCTTGATAACAAAACATATTACTGCTAGTCCAAACTTATAGAGTTTCAAAGATTTGCTCATATAAACGAGCGTAAAAAAGTTCAAGATAGCAATAGTATCATTCTGAAACTTACGCATATCACTCTTCGAATAGACATTAACCTGAAAAAGTTAGATGGTTTGTTTTATACATTAATTAGTTTTATATATGAAT
>NC_089752.1:60987819-61002819 GCF_040412425.1 Macrobrachium rosenbergii
ACGCGTAATGACTGAAATTTCAGTCATCACGCGTAATGCACTTAGGGGACATTTGATCCCCAGGAGCTAGTACTAAACCCGGCGAAACAGTGAGTCACCTACACTGTTTCGCCGGGTTTAGTATTAGTCCCTGGGGGTCAAATGTATTTCGCCGTGTTTAGTACTAGCTCCTGGGGATCAAATGTCCCCAAAATGCATTACGTGATGACTGAAATTTTTGTCATTACGCGTAATGACTGATTACGCGTGTTGACTGTAACATATATATATATATATATATATATATATATATATATATATATATATATATATATATATATATATATATATATATATATATATATATATATATATATATATATATATATATATATATAAAACTAATTTTCGTCATCTGGCTACCAGAGGGCAGTCTTGTTCCCGTAGCTTTAGTTCAATTATCCATCGCCATTGTTTCGTTTCTCCGTAATTTGGAAGCAATTGCAACGGGAATAAATGTCCCTTATATTTTAGTGTAAAAAGTGCCTTTGGATTTACCAACTGAAAACAGCAACCGCTTGGTAAGTCTCTTATGATTGTTCCATATTAGTGGATATCAACATTAGTTTATTTTATTGTTAGTTTCAGTTACAAGTGGTTTTGGCATTGGCAAAGTGTCTTTGTAAACTGTTCTGTTCTGCTTATGGTTGCGTGATATATTTTAGGGATACCGAGAGCTTGTTTCTGTTGAATTGAAAATTATTTCTCTTATTTACTCATTAAACACACACACACACAAACACACACACACACACACACACACACACACACACACACACATATATATATATATATATATATATATATATATATATATATATATATATATATATATATATATATATATATATATATAACTAATTTTTGTCATCTGGCTAACAGAGAGCAGTCTTGTTCCCGTAGCTTCAGTTCAATTATCCGTCGCCCTTGTTTTGTTTCTCCGGAATTTGGAAGCAATTACAACGAGAATAAATGTCCCTTATATTTTAGTGTAAAAAGTGCCTTTGGATTTACCAACTGAAAACAGCAACCGTTGGTAAGTCTCTTATGATTGTTTCATATTAGTGGATATCAACATTAGTTTATTTTATTGTTAGTTTCAGTTACAAGTGGTTGTGGCATTGGCAAAGTGTCTTTGTAAATTGTTCTGTGCTGCTTATGGTTACGTGATATATTTTAGGGATACCGAGAGCTTGTTTCTGTTGAATAGCAAATTATTTCTCTTGTTTACTCATTAAACATTCGTAATTCTCAAATCTTATTAGATGTAAGCTGTAAGTGATAAATGTGATTATAGAATATTTATAGTAAGTATTTTCTAGCATGTTCTTCAAACTCATTAGTGTCTTGCGCATTAGGACAAAGTATTGAAAAATGCTTGATAGAATTTGCGCTTGGTGCTAATTTGAGAGACGCACACAATTCCTTGCTTATACGGTTTCTACAGGGACAAGTGGCTCACGCTTGCATTTCTTCGCGTTTATGTCCAATTACCAACATCCCAAAATGAAACAACTGAGAGGAACAGAAGCAGGAATCTGAAACATTTGTCTAAATCAGTAATTGTATCATTACCCTTTACATCCTTAATGTCATCCTGTGCTATGGATATTTAATGGCGAATAAGTCCATTAATTAGACTTAACGCATCCTAAGGACCCGAAAGGCTTAGCAGATATTTTCCTGCCACCGTTATCAATCTTTCCAAATGGTTGGTTTTACGGCTTCTTTTTCTGTCTATTTCTTTTTCTTCACGTTGCTGTATATTTTCTTTAGAATTACGTAGCTAATGACTGTGTGTATGTGAAAGAAATGGTTCAAATCTTTTACTTTAGATGTGTCAGATTATGACATAAGAAGATAGGCCTAGTTCATTTTTGCAATGAAACGTTAAGAAAAGTAAAATGTTCATTCCAAGGACAACTTCATGAAGAAACAAAATAGTAATTTCAATGTAGCGGAAATGTTTTAAATTAAATACTTGAATGTAATTTAATATTTTTGTAATGAAAAAATTTATTCTTTTTCTTGAATGAACCCGGAAAAGCTTATAATACTTTCCTTTATGCTATAATATGAAAATAGTTTAATATTAAAAAGTGAAGACAAAGTCTCGGAACTCAATCACAAATATGCAAATGTATCTTATGACTTAACTCAGGTAAATCTTTAATCAGAGAACCTGTGTTGTCTCAGGAAACAGGATGAGCTGCGATTCATGCAGAGAAATATCTAATGTTGTGGCTACAGGTTTCATGAGATTTCTTTTTATAAAAGAGAAATGTTCAGGTCTTTTTATTTTTCATATTGTCTCAAATATTGAAATGTTGACGTAAATAACAGCAACGATAGCATTGCTGTCGTAAAAAAATTAACTACTCTTACAATGTTTATTTAAGGGTCATTTGGAAAAGTCTTGAATGTTATTTAGTCAATTTAAATGAGTATTTAACCTTTGTTCTCAGCGGATGAAGATGATGATGATGATGATTGTGGTAAGCCTATCACCAGAATTCGGATGTCCTTAACGATATGTTCTCGGTTTATTGCGTTGAAATAATCTTGGTAAATAGTATTTAAATAAAGGATCCGTGAGGACTGCTCTAGGACTGTTCTAGCTAGGAGAATTACATCTTATACCCATCTGTACCCCTGATTTCTGTAGTGTATTCAGTTTAACTGATTCCTTTTGCGTGCCAGTTGCACTTCATCGGGAAAGACCAACTTGGTAACTACTTGACGTCTCCCTTCAATCACAAATTATTTCTCTCTTCTTCCTTTTATCGAGCTTTTTAAAAAATTTACAGTAGTGAGTATCTGAGAACTAAAAATTGATATAGGGTTAAATTTCTGAAGTATTACATCAGCCTCTATCCTGAGTACCAAAAACACGGTAAATAGAGTAGAGATTTTGATTGCAGTTGTTAACGGGTGATTATAAGGCAAAATGATTGAGCTATTTCACTTTTAAACGGCTCCACTTAATTTTTCTGTGTAACAGAAGTTACTGGAATTAGTAAAACTTTCACGTAAATACCATTAACAAATAAATCCGGTTAATAAATAAAACGAAAGCAAAGAAAGAAAGCAAAGGGCAATCAAGACATGGAAAAATATGCTTTATAACGAAATATCAGGCATGGAAGGAATATTATATATATATATATATATATATATATATATATATATATATATATATATATATATATATATATATATATATATATATATATATATATATATATATATATATATATATATATATATATACATATATATATATATATATATATATATATATATATGTATATATATGTATGTATATATATATAATCAGTAAGCTGCAAACGTCCTTTAATATCCAATTCGCTCTACCTCGGAAATAATATATTTTCATATATGTTGCCCACAAGACGACGAACCTATTATCAACTAAAAAATTCCCCTTCAGTAACATATATGAAAATATATTATTTCCGAGTGTAGAGCGAATTGGATATTAAAGGACGTTTGCAGCTTACTGATTGTATGTGAATCACGGTGATGTGATAAAAGTCATATGTATATGTATATATATATATATATATATATATATATATATATATATATATATATATATATATATATATATATATATATATATATATATATATATATATATTTGTGTGTGCGTGTGTGTATGTATGTATATATATATATATATATATATATATATATATATATATATATATATATATATACACTGTATATAATATATATACACACACATATATATATACATATATATATTATGTATATGATATATTATATATATATATATATATATATATATATATATATATATATATATATATATATATATATATATATATATATATATATATATATGTATATACAGTATGTATGTACATACGACATGTGGTGAAGATATTTTTACCAATAATTAAGTCAATGTAATATCTACTTATGTGAAGCATAATTACCAGACAAAATTAACACACTAAACTGGCATGACACTGTCAAAGTCAGGCATATTACCAATATTGATATTATTGGCAGTACCACCGTCATAGTAACAGTAGGATAATAGTAATTATGTTAATGTAATGCTTATTTCATTAATTTTATAATTATTACTTTTTAAAAATAGGAACAACCGCAATATTAAGCACAATAATAAACAAGTAAAAAATGCGCCGATGTATTTTCGGCGCAAACGAGTTTTCTGTACAGCCGCTACAGCGTACAATCATGACCACCGAAAATAGATCTATCTTTCGGTGGTCCCGGTATCATAAGCCGCGGCCCATGAAACTTTAACCACGGCCCGTGTTGGCCTGTCTTATATCGTTACCAGAAGCACTATTATGACTAATTTTAACCTTAATTAAAATACTAACTACTGCGGTTAGGAGGCCGCAATTTGGTATGTTTCATGATTCGAGTTTGGATGATCAACATACCAGTTTGCAGCCCTCTAGCCTCAGTAGCTTTTAAGATCTGAGGGCTGACAGAAAAAGTGAGGACAGAAAAAAGTGCCGACAGAATAAAGTGCGGACGAACAGACAAAGCCGGCACAATAGTTCCCTTTTACAGAGAAATAATAATAATAATAATAATAATAATAATAATAATAATAATAATAATAATAATAATAATAATAATAATAACTTTTGATGTGTAGCGAATATTGCCTGAAAAGTACTTTGGTTAGAGGGAAATAAAATTGAGTGCACACCACTCAAATGTATCACCCGTTACGCGTGACACACACTCTCTCTCTCTCTCTCTCTCTCTCTCTCTCTCTCTCTCTCTCTCTCTCTCTTAATTGCTTAGAAGTAATGGGATAATGGAAAAATCACTTTATGAATGGCCACTTCTGCCCCGGTCTCCATTACTGGTCCAATTACATCGTGGCATAACCGTAATTCGGGGGAGATAAAACGTTATTAAAATCAACCACCATGGGATTCGCTCCAAAAATTAAACAGGAAAAATGAATGAATGACGGATACAAAATAAATGCTGTGTGGCAACTCTTCATCGCTATGCCTTTTTCTTCATTGGGGGCGATTTTAATGTTTTTGCTCTCAAACATTAATAGGATATTCCTTTTGGTGGGATTATTTTTCCGCAACATCGTACATTGCCCATAATAAATAAAACACAAACACACACACACACACACACACATATATATATATATATATATATATATATATATATATATATATATATATATATATATATATATATATATATATATATATATATATATATATATATATATATATATATGTGTGTGTGTGTGTGTGTGTGTGTGTGTGTTCTATTTGTCGTGTTTATTCAGTTTCTTTTTGCGTTAATGCCTTCTCCTTCTAGCAAGCAAAAATAATTTAGGTTTTGAATACGTATATGAATAATATTTCAGAAACGGGAAGGAGAAAAGCAAGCAAATTTAAAGACACAAATTTGTTAAATAAGATGATATGTACTATTACACTTTGCGTCAGTTATATAAAAGACAAAGACTAAGATGCTTTTTCTGTCATATGCAAATTGATTTATTAATTTTGTCCATCTGTCTCATTACATAAACCTATGTAAAACAATTCGAGCATAACGTTAAAGAAATAAGACATGTATTTCACAATAAAAATTTAAACCTAAACGAAAAAACCGCTTCATCTGAAAGTGGAAGTAAAATAACAGAACCAAAAATGAATGACAATACAAAAAAAAAAAACAATCAAACTCAACAATAACAGAACAAAGGAATAATAGATATTGACAGGTTTTCAAACAGAAGGGGGAGACGAAGTAAGGGACAGAGGGAATTGAAAAATACGAAAGTAATATAAGGTGCAAACGCAGAAGAATAAAAAAAAAAAAAATAAGCTCATTTATCTTGAATGGTCTTAACTTCATTTTCATTTATACATTTTTTAAATGTATAAGTTTATATGGATTTGAGATTATTAAAGATGGTATTAAATAAAGAAATGTAATTTATTCAATTCACTGTAATGAAAGCAAGAAATTATTGAAAATTAACATTGTATTTTACCATTCTTCATATATAATCTCTCAAAACTTTTCAGTTACAAAAAAAAAATCATATGCGTTATGGATGCAAAGTTCTACGACAAAGGAGAAACAGAATATATATATATATATATATATATATATATATATATATATATATATATATATATATATATATATGTATATATATATAGATATTTCCACGTATTTCCATTCCTCCCTCCCTGAATATCTAATTAAAAGCACTTCTTATTTGAATGCTAGGCCAGCCAACATGGCGGGAAAAGTAGGGTAGCACTGGTTTTGAACTAAGAACGCATCCTTCTCCGCACCTGAACGGAAGTGAGTATAATAGCAAACCCTTTTGACCCCCCACATCACGTGTCTAGTAGCTGATGCCCCTCGTTAGTGTTATAGGCGAATCCAGGCTGTGAGGTAGATAGGAACTTAACCTCTAAGTACTTAATCATAAGACCCAATTTTCTCCACTCTTTGCTGGCTGTATGACTTTTGCAGATCAACCGAGGCCTTCACTCCGAAGCAAAACAATCTTGAAAGAGTGCCCTGGTTTTCTCACACCCACGCACTCCGCACACAACCGACAACCTGTACACACGGCCGTCTTTCCATCTCTCACAGGTGAAAACTAATTATGTTGATCGGCCAGGCCCTTCCATGTTAAGCGCAAAGCATCTACAGGCCCCAGGTACATCGACCGCAATTAGTCAATAAGCCAGCTCCTTTCTCCCCATGAAATTTTTTTTTTTTTTTTCATTTCTCCAAATCTCAATTTTCATTCTCCTAAAACGCAGCCCCTTTGTTAAGCCAACCTACGCACCAAGCAGCCCGCGAATCGCCCCATGACGTGCTTTGAAACCAGTCTAATTTAATTCAGTGATCAGTACTCAGTTATTCCCTCCATCATGTAAATTAAGGGCCAATTAATTTAAGTAACTCAAGTGATCAATTCCTCCATATTGCATAGATTCATGTGAGAGAAATTATTTGTGCTAGATTGCTAACCCTGGCTTTTTTTCCAGGAGTTCAACCACGCTCTGCTCAGTTGAACCCCCGCCTTGTGAATCAAATCCTTAAAGAATACTGCCATCTCTGAAACCAAGGAAGTCTGGATAGCATTTCCCCAGTTGCACACAAAGCCAATTATGGGAATTATTACAAGCCTTATCACGCTTTCCGATTTGAGATGTGCCATTCACTTCACCGTAATTTTCATTTTCATTAAGCTTGATTGCCTGCTGGATCCTCAGTTCAGCCTCATTTGATTGCTTCATGTGTAAATAAATTCATTGCAACGTAACAACTGACTCATTCCTATGGCGACCTTTTATTCTTTTATCAAATTGGTAAGATAAGGTAAGTTCCTCACTTTCACCTTTATTTTGTTTATACAGCCTGGTGTTCTCTTTTGGCCCCTCTGGCAGTAAACATTAGGAAAAATCCCTTGCAGTCTTCAAAAGAGACAATCTGTATATATATATATATATATATATATATATATATATATATATATATATATATATATATATATATATATATATATATATATATATATATATATATATATATATATATATATATATATATATATATATATATATATATATGTATATATATATATATATATATATATATATATATATATATATATATATATATATATATATATATATATATATATATATATATATGTATATATATATATATATATATATATATATATATATATATATATATATATATATATATATATATATATATATATATATATATATATATACATACATACATACATACATACATATATATTCTGTTTCTCCTTGCCATATGTTTGTAGAACTTTGCATCCATAACGCATATGACTTTTTTTGTAACTGAAAAGTTTTGAGAGATTATATGTGAAGAATGGTAAAATACAATGTTAATATTTAATAATTTCTTGCTTTCATTACAGTGAATTAAATAATTTACATTTCTTTATTTAATGCCATCTTAATAATTTCAAATCCATATAAACATACGGATTCGATAGAGGAACATTTAGAGGTTCTGAGGGAGGTTTTTAGGAGGCTTAGGTTAGCGGGTTTGAAGATAAAGTTAGCTAAGTGTAATTTTTTGAAGAGTCAGATAGCATATTTGGGTCATGTCATTTCTAAAGAGGGTGTTAAAAGAAATGATGTTATGGCAATTGTGGATTTTGCTACTCCGAAGAATAAGAAACAGATTCGGTCATTCTTAGGCATGACTGGATTTTTCTGTAGGTTTGTGAAGGGTTTTTCTATTCTAGCATCTCCCTTGACAGATGTCCTGAGGGATGATGTGCAGTTTGTATGGGGAGATGGACAGCAATTAGCTTTTCAGAAGATTAAGTATGTCTTAATGAATCCACCAGTGTTGAAGTTTCCTGATTTGGAACGTCCTTTCACTTTGGTAACAGACGCTGTTATGATGGTATAGGGGCATGCCTTATGCAGAAGCTCGATGGAAGACTCCATCTGATTGCATTTTCCAGTAGGAAGTTTAAGACCGGGTTAGTAATGAGCGGTTATAGTTGGTAGTGGATAAAGAGGCCTTTGCCGTAGTGTCTAGTTTGATTCATTTTAAAAAGCTTTTGATGGGCAATCAGGTAGAGGTTCTTACGGATCATAAGCCATTGTTGGATCTTTTTAATAAGCCGGATCTTACCCCTAAAAGTCCCAGGTGGTATCTGACAATCAGGGATTTTGATGCTAAGCTTAGGTATATAGAGGGTAGACATAATGTTGTAACGGACGCCCTTAGTAGAAGTTTTTCTGATGCAGATGGTACTAATGTACTGTATGTTATGTATCTGGAGATTGCATAGACTGGGATATTAGTTTAGTAGAAGCTAAGCAGGATGAGGATGAGATTTTGGTGGAGGCAAAAGCGTTTCTTAGAGGAGAATTAGTTCGGAACGGTTATAAGCTGCCTTCTGCAGGGCTTGAATTAGAGGGTAATTTGTTAGGAAGATTAGATGCAAACTGAGGAATAGTGAGGATAAGGGTGATACAACGCAAATAGTTGTTCCTAGGAGTTTAGTACCTACAGTCCTGGATATTGCTCACTGCAGGTCTGGCAATCCACATTTGGGTATTGAGAAGACGTATCAGAATACACAGGGACAATTCTTTCTGAAGAATATGCTCACGTCAGTGGAAGACTTTATGAAGGGTTGTTCAGGTTGTAATACGTGTGAGCCATCAAGGGTCGTTTCTTGTAAATTGGGCACATTTTCTATTCCCAGCAGACCTTAGGCCAGGGTCCATAATTATGGACCTTTTGGCCAATTTCTGTGAATCTATTTATGGCCATAGGCACCTGTTGGTGGTTGTTGATGAGTTAACTACTGTAGGTTCGTAGAGATTTTTCCGTTGAAGCATAAAAAGCGGAAGAGGTGACAGTCGCATTCTTTAATGGGTATATTTGTTGTTATGGGGTTCCTGAGGTGCTGATTACAGATAATGGAGGAGAATTTGTGAACAAGACGTTAGAGTGTCTTGCAGATGTAATGGGCATTCGGAAAGTCACTATTATTCCCAATAGACCAGAAGTTAATGGGCTGCGTGAATGGGCAAATAGGAAGGTTACTGAAGCTCTCAGAATGATCGTGGGGGAGAATGATGTAAATTGGGATCGATATATTCCACAGGTGCAGGATAGCATTAATTCCATGGTTAGTGATACCATTGGAATGTCTCCCAATGAAATGTTGTTTGGTTACCCAACGCGGGGTGCGTTCGATTTGTTGCCTATTCCATCGGGGGATGAGACGGTTAGGGCACTCGTGTCGACAGCAAAAGAGAGATATGCACGTCTTGCTAGGAATCTTGAAATGAAAACGCAAAATATGGCAGATAAAAGTCATCAATAGCCGGATAGAGTTAAATTTGCTGTGGGAGATAGGGTTTTTTTTGTGAAAATAAATGTCAGGAATCAGTTGAACTGTAAACTAGGTCCTAAATATGAAGGCCCTTTTCTGGTTGTAGAAGTAAAGATGGGGAATAGGTTTGTTGCTCTAGATGAGAATACGGGTGTGTGTATCTGAAATGAAAAACACAGGTTAGTGGGAATCTTATGGGTTAATGCCTGTGTTGTACTGTGGTTATGATAATTTTTTTTCCTTTCCTCTCTCTCTCTCTTTGTTTTCTTTAATGGGTTTTCAATGGGGCGTTACTTGTAGGTTTTTTTTAACTGGGGAGGACGTTGGTCCGTAGAGTTATGCAAAGCTTTAATTGTCCGAGTTCAGTGTTTTGCTCTTGTGTGTTGCAGTACTTAATTAAAATTAAGTGCTAAATACCATAGGGTTTTATAGATATATGGGTTTCTGTTTTTTCGTTTGTTCGTTTTTTCTTTCCCGTTTCGAGATCGGGTATCTTACAGGTTCTTTCTTTTGTTTTTATGCTGAAGTCTCATATTCCCGTGACTTTGGGAGTTGTGGGATAAGCTAATTTCGTAGTGAGGTTGGGTCCGTGTGTTATTATGTAAGAATATTATGATGCGTAGTTGTCGTCTGACGCAATATCTTTGAGTATAGCGTTTCAGAATAAAGTTCTGCTTAGGATTTTTTGGGAGGTAATTTGTATATCAGACGGAATCTGTCTGATCTGTTATGGGTTTCGGCAAATCAGTTAGGGTTCAGCACAGGATTAGGAAGACTTTAATATGACTTCCAAATTTTGATTTTTCAGTTCTCTTCTAGAAGAAGCAAGAGGGTTGTGCCATTGGTAATTGTAGTTGTTATGATCATAGGAGCGATTGCTAGTATGTCAATTGCTAATTTGCTGAGAATTGAGCAGGTATCAATAGTATTTGCTAACCAGGGTAAAACTTTGATGACTTTACGAGATACTTATGAGTAATTATGGTAAGGTTTTGGGACTTCAGGGGCTTCTTTAAATGGGTTATTGTTCACAAGTTGATAGGATGGGGGGAGGTTTTAGATGTTACAGTAGCTTTGTCGTCCTGTCAAACTACCTTGTTGAATATTGGGAAAGAAGCAGAGTACGTGTCATTGAAAAGTCAAACTCAGGTTAAGTCAGTGGTTGCCACTTCTAAGGGGAATTTTGGGAGATATTTTACCTCTCGGATGTTTAGAATTGCCTTTACTGAATTCAGTATATCGGTATGGTTTTCAGGTAAGTTTTACTGGGAAGAATGTATATGGGTAGTATCTTGAAGTTAGTGCATCTGATAGGGGGTTGATGGTGGAATTTCCAGTTAGTAATTTGGAATTGTTTCATAATTTTATCATACGACCTCTCCTTAGTGGTTTTAATGGTTCAGTAGTAGTATGGGATAGTGAGGAGACTATGTACCTTTCGGGGGACCAGTTGCAATCCTCGGCTGTCAACTATAAGGCAGGATGTGTTTTAGTTCATGATAGATATATTTGCAACAGTGGTATCTTTACACTTATCAACGCTGACTGGTTAGGATGCAAGAAGATGTTAGTCCATAACCATACTCCTTCTAACTGTGACTTTCGACCGTTCCAACATGAGTACAAGGTGGCCTCTATGAAGACTCTCAACACAGTGTTTTGCCAGAGTTACGAAGTCTCCATCCAGTGCCATAATTCGTCAGATACGTTTCTTCTACGGGGATCAAGGCCGGTTGATGTGGCGCGTAGACTGGTCATGCCAAGGTTCCGAGTTCTGGACAAGAGCGTCTTCAACTCTACTACTCGTATCTTCATGCGGCATCTTCATGGGGACCATCAAGTGGTTTCGGTGCCGCCTTTAAAGGAGGTGATCACTACAATCTCACCTCTGCCTCCAGTGCTGGAAGACGAACTTTTCCCCATCCCGAATCAATACCTCCTCTTTGCTATTTTATCGGTGATCGGGGCAATTGTCGTCATGCTCTGCATGAAGTGGAGTGTGGTTTCTGCACAAAAACAGGGTGTGAGTAATCCTTCACATGAAGGTCAGACTGCCAAGGGTGTGGCTGTCTGTTTTGGTGCACAAATCCGGAAATTAGAGAGTACTATTTCCCTAGTGCTGGAGGTAGCACTTCTTTAGGTGGCTGAGCATCTGAAAAGCTTATAGGTCACAAGTATGTTATGAATTACAATACACAACGGATGTTGAATTAACAACTGGGGAGGAAAACTTTCCAAAAATCTTGGAGAAGAATGTTTAGCTAGCATCTGACGCATTTCCCCGTTAAGTAAGGATGGCGTCAGAATTTCTGAGGCGTGGGATTATGTGAGATGACACTGTATGTATGTTCGCCGGAGGTGTCCAGGTTCTGGTGAGGAACATGTGTTTGTGCGTGTCTTTCAGGTGGAGTCCCAAGGTGAGAAGGGATTAGGTTGGTTAAAGGGAGTCATTAGAAGACCAACATTTAACCTTTTTAAAAGTCTCGAAAAGTTTGAGACTTGTGTAGTGCTCAATACCAGAACTGATTTGAACGCTGGGTTTCGAGGTAAGGATCATATTTATTTACCAAACTGTAGATTGTTTTCTCCATATCTATAATATGTAGCTTGTTTTTGGGTAACGTGGGAGGAATTTCCATACTTGTTTTTTTTTTTGTGTGTGTTTTAGGAAACTAAAGAAGATTTTGCTTGTCTTCTTCAGATGTTTCGCTGAGTGAGAGGTCGAGAATGTACTCATTGAGAATATACTGGACTTTGACCTATTTTTGACCTGTTTATTTTATTTGATGACCAAGGTGTTGGTCACCAGGATTGGTTGGTCTAAAGTCATTAATTTGATGTATTGTGTATCAAAATTTCCTTTAGTTATGATTTCCATTTATATGTCCATAGCTTCTGAATTACTTTCGTTAAATTTGCAAATAAAGTCTAGTTTTGTATCTGGGTGTTTAATTTCAGTAGGCCTTTGTCTGAGGTTAGATACAGGGAGAGCAGTCGATGAGGGAGAAGGAATGTGCTGACCCAACGCTGAGCCATCGCCACTTGAGAGTCCTAGATATGTAAGTTAATATGGTGTTACTCTTAAAATAGATGTCATAAGAGATTATGACCCTAATTGACCTTGTGTAGGGTCATTAACATATGTATAACCATTATTCATTTCACTGTTAGACCCTTCAACGGTATTTGTAGGCTGTTATAAGTCCAAATCATACAATAAAAATTGAAAACAATATTTCCATGTGATACAGACAATTTGGTATAGGCCTAGGCCAATAAGTCTTTTTATATGTGTTACTATAATGAAAGTCAACTTCACTGTCCAATTCATAACAAACTAAACCAACCCCTGAGTTGTAACATAAACTCATTCATTAAAATTGTATGAGAATAGACATCTTTTTTAATAAGAAATATTTAGTCTGTACTGTGTTACACCTTTTTACTTCTTTCCTATTGTTAAGTGAAATGCTGCAAGAGTTAGCCTTCCGCCTCCTCATATTGAGAAAAAAAGTGGCAAATCACTTTCCTATATGGCTAACTTCAACTTGTGACACGTATTTTTTATAATTGTTTTAGGGACGTTTTTAACGTAACATAAGAAATTACAACTCATTATCTTTACAATGACATCAAATTCCTTTATGTAGAATTGTGTATAAAGTTACACGTAAGGCATCTATAAACTTGGTCAATTTGTACAATAACGTAATCATGAATCAAACAAATGTTAGGCAATCTGTTATTTATTGTTTTGAATAAATACACATTGATAAAAGATAAAAATGAATATATATCATTCAAATATATAATCATAAACAGCAATTTTATTTTCCTAAATGATGGGAATACTATTCCTTACTGTGTATGATTACATCGGCAGAAGGTATGAATTGACATGTATAAGCTGTAAGCACTTTGAGTTACTTGAAGAGCAGTAGTTGCCATTTCTTAATTTAACCCCTATTTGCATCTAATACATTTACCTTCCAAGTGCCTTTCGGAAAAGATTTCCAAATGTAATGATCTACATTCCTGTAAAGTTTTAGTCTAGAATTTTCAGTCATCTTCTAGGTAATCAGTACCAAGCAACGTGAAAAGAAACTTATCTTCCATAGGCAGTGAAGTTTTTGCCAATTCACACGATAATTAATTCCAACCATCGACCGCTGGGGTGTCCAAGGTGATATTTTGATTATTCCAGCACACCCAACATGTGTTGTTCTTCCTATACAATGCTGAGATCATGTAATAAATGACGTAGGATCGTGTGCCAGACCATTTTAACACCGTACGCAAAAAGGGAATGTGTTTATTTACTTATATATATCATATAACGTCTTCAACCATATGTGTGAACGGGCCGGGCAAATGACTTGTGATTATCGCTTTTTGCATAATGAAGCAGTTACCAGATGTCACGTATGCAAAACTAACAGTTTTTTTTAATATATATTCCTTTTATGGGCGCTTGCTTTTGCAAAGAAGTAGGTACTAGAGTTATGGAATCATCTGAGGTATAACGATATATCATCTCAACTTCTATGCTATATGTACCAAAAGTTATCGACTAGTGTTTTTTCGTTCCTTATGCAGGCACTGCCTTCCACTTTTCTGCATTGTAAAGTGTTGCTCTTCCCTCTAGATAATAATTTAGTAATAAACTTAATAGATACAGATAGATTTTGCTGCAAAGTGTTTGAGTGATGCCTAGAGAGAGAGAGAGAGAGAGAGAGAGAGAGAGAGAGAGAGAGAGAGAGAGAAAGAGAGAGAAAGTGAGTTTGGTAGTGGTTTCTGCTGGCTAAAAGCATCACATTTAGCCACTACTACCCATGAATGGACTCAGCTGCGCTCACAACAGAAAGAAATGATCGATTTAGGTTTTCAATGTAGATTTTATTGAGGTATTAAAATATTTTATCAATTATCATAAACTGTGATCAAAATTGACGTAAAATCTGATTAAAAATTGATGTTATAGGGGATTTATTGTTGTA